>NC_051307.1:148419514-148722544 GCF_015220235.1 Choloepus didactylus | reverse complement strand
TACTGGTCAGATTGTCCAATGTCAAAGGCAAAGAGAGGATTCTGAAAGCAGCAAGAGAAAAGCAATCCATCACATACAAGGGAAGGTCAATAAGACTATGTACAGATTTCTCTGCAGAAACCATGGAGGCAAGAAGACAGTGGCATGATATATTTAAGATACTGAAAGAGAAAAACTGCCAACCAAGAATTCTATATCCAGCAAAACTTTCCTTCAAAAATGAGGGAGAGATTAAAACATTTTCACACAAACAGACACTGAGAGAGTTTGTAAATAAGAGACCGGCACTACAAGAAATACTAAAGAGAGTGCTACAGGCTGATAGGAAAAGACAGGAGAGAGAGAGTTGGAGAAGAGTGCAGAAATGAAGATTATCAGGAAAGCTAAAAGGAGAGGAAAAAAATAAGATATGACATATAAATTCCAAAAAACAAAATGGTAGTAGAAAGTACTGCCCTTACAGTAATAACACTAAATGTAAATGGATTAAACTCCCCAATAAAAAGACACAGACTGGCAGAATGGATTAAAAAACAGGACCCATCTATATGCTGTCTACAAGAAACTCACTTTAGACACAAGGACAAACATAGACTGAAAGTGAAAGGTTGGAAAAAGATATTTCATGCAAACAACAACCAGAGAAAAGCAGGAGTAGGTATATTAATATCAGACAAGTTAGACTTCAAAAGGAAAACAATTAAAAGAGACAAAGAAGGACACTATATATTAATAAAAGGGTCAATTCATCAAGAAAACATAACAGTCATAAATATTTATGCACCAAACCAGAATGCCCCAAAATTCATGAGGCAAACACTGCGATCACTGAAAGGAGAAATAGATACCTCTACAATAATAGTTGGAGACTTCAATACACCACTCTCATCAATGGATAGAACATCTAGACAGAGGATCACTAAAGAAACAGAGATGTTGAATTGTGTGATAAATGAACTATACTTGACAGACATTTATAGAACACTACATCCAACAACAGCAGGATACACATTTTTCTCAAGTGTTCATGGAACATTCTCTAGGATAGACCACATGTTGGGTCACAAAGCAAGTCTCAACAAATTTAAAAATATTGATATTATACAAAACACTTTCTCAGACCACAATGGAATGAAGCTGGAAATAAATAAAAGGCAGAAGGTCATAAAATTCACAAACATATGGAGGCTAAACAACACCCTCTTAGAAAACCAGTGGGTAAAGGAAGAAATTACAAGAGAAATTAGTAAATACCTCGAGGCAAATGACAATGAAAACACAACTTATCAAAACCTATGGGATGCAGCAAAGGCGGTTCTGAGAGGGAAATTTATTGCCCTAAATGCTTATATTAAAAGAGAAGAGAGAGCAAAAATTGAAGAGTTAACTGCTCACCTAGAGGAATTAGAGAAAGAACAGCAAACTAACCCCAAAGCAAGCAGAAGGGAAGAAATAACAAAGATTAGAGCAGAAATAAATGCAATTGAGAACAGGAAAACAATAGAGAGAATCAACAAAACCAGAAGTTGGTTCTTTGAGAAAATCAATAAAATTGATGGACCACTGGCTAAGCTAACAAAAAAAAAGAGAGAGAGCAGATGCAAATAAATGCAATCAGAAATGGGAAAGGAAATATAACTACCGACCATGCAGAAATTAAGGAGATAATGAGAAGATACTATGAGCAACTATATGCTAATAAACTAGACAACTTAGATGAAATGGACAACTTCCTAGAAAAGCATAAACAATTAACATTAACTCAAGAAGAAATAGATGAGGGTTTGAGAACTGGGATCTAGACCTTGAGTTAGTTACTTCGTATCTTTGTGCCTCAGTTTCCACACCTGTAAAATGAAGATTATTAAACAGTACTGGGGCAAGACGGCAGCATAGAGAAGAGTGGAAGCTAAGTAGTCCCCCTGGAACAACTACAAAAAATCAGAAACAACTAGTAAATAATCCAGAATAACTGCAGGGGGACAAACGAGACCATCCACTCATCATTCACCAACCTGAATTGGGAGGAATGCCTGAGAACACAGCATAAAATCTGTAAGTAAAACCTGTGGAACCAAGTCGTGGGACCCCCTCCCCCATAGCCCGAGCTGCAAAGCCTCGTGGTGCCAGAGAGAAGCTTTCTCCCAGCAAGCGAATATAGCTCAGCTGAGCTCCAACTGGGGTTTTAAGTAGCAAGTGTGAACTGCTCACTACAGGTACAAATCCCCAAAAAACAGTCAGAGGCTTTGGGTGACGACTGACCTGGGAGAGCCGGAGGGTCGCCTTGGACTGGGTCTGAAGGGGACTATCTGTTTCTTTTTTGGCTCAGTGGAGAAAGCCCCATTCATTTTCAGTTTCCAGGGCTGTGAAGCGGAGAAGGGTGGAGACAGCACAAGCAGAGAGAGAGACCATTGAAATGCTAATGACCTCCACCTGGGAGCTCTGTCTTCTCTAGAAGGAAAGGGGTGGGGCCCTTTCCATTCAGAACCAGACCCCAGAGCCTGGGGGAACACGGCCATACCTCCTCACACCAGTCAAGAATTATAGGCTAACAGGCATCACCTGCTGGGCAGAAAAGCACAGTGAACTGAGGCATTAAAGGGTGGAGCAATTTTCTAAGACACACCCACAGGGAAACCAGATACTGAATATTTCTTCCCTCTGGGACCTGAGCCTGTTCTGGTCTGGGAAAACCTGATTTGGATAACCAAGGAAACCATGCCTAGACAACAGAAAATTACAACCTACACTAAGAAAAACAAAGTTATGGCCCAGTCAAAGGAACAAATGTACACTTCAACTGAGATACAGAAATTTAAACAACTAATGCTAAATCAAATCAAAAAGTTTAGAGAAGATATTGCAAAAGAGATAGAGGCTGTAAAGGAAGCACTGGGCATGTATATGGCAGAAATCAAAAGTTCAAAAAAACAACTAGTAGAATCTATGGAAATGAAAGGCACAACACAAGAGATGAAAGACACAATGGAAACATACAACAGCAGATCTCAAGAGGCAGAAGAAGACACTCAGGAACTGGAGAACAAAACACCTGAAAGCCTACACACAAAGGAGCAGATGGAGAAAAGAATGAAAAAATATGAGCAACGTCTCCGGAAACTCAAGGATGAAACAAAGTACAATAATGTACGTATCATTGGTGTCCCAGAAGGAGAAGAGAAGGGAAAGGGGGCAGAAGCAATAATAGAGGAAATAATTAACGAAAATTTCCCATCTCTTATGAAAGACATAAAATTACAGATCCAAGAAAGCGCAGCATACTCCAAACAGAAGAGATATGAATAGGCCTACACCAAGACACTTAATAATCAGATTATCAGATGTCAAAGACAAAGAGAGAATCCTGAAAGCAGCAAGAGAAAAGCGATCCATTACATACAAAGGAAGCTTAATAAGACTACGTGCGGATCTCTCAGCAGAAACCATGGAGGCAAGAAGGAAGACAGAACAAAAACATGGATCATGTAATAATGTGGATGAACCTTGAGGACATTATGTTGAGTGAAGTTAGCCAGAAACAAAAGGACAGATTCTGTATGGTCTCACTAATATGAACAGACATTAATGAACAAACTTTGGGAGTTAAAAGCTGACAACACAGGCGACCAGGAGATAGTAAGAGGGCAAAGATCAGCCATTTGATGCTGAAGAACTACAGAATGTTTAGGATTGATTGCATAGATCCAGAAATAGATAGCATAATACTGTGTGATGGTAGCACGGTATTGTAAGTACACTGAACAAAAATATCTGAGTAAAGCTGAAAGAGGTGGGATAGGAGAATGTATGATACCAGAGGTAAAGATAGATGATAAAGATAGATGATAAAGATAGATGATAAAGATAGATGATAAAGATAAAGATGATAAAGACTGTATAATGTGGCAAAAACTGGAGTGGCCAATGATGGTTACTAAATATTCAAATATAAAATTGTTTTTGCATGTGGGAAAGCAAATGAATGTCAACCATGTAGAAATTTGAAAAAGGGATGGTATTCAGGAAAAAAACATAATCAAAGCAAACTGGAGTCTATGGTCAACAGTAACATTGTAATATACCTCCATTAAATGTAACAAAGGCAATATGCCAATGCTAAATGTATATGAGACGGGGATATAGGGGAGTAATATGGGATTCTTGGTAGTGGTGTTATTTGCTGTCCTTAGTAGTATATTGTATTGTATGACATGTTATTTTTCTTTTTATCATTTCTTCTTATTGCTAAAAAAAAAACAAAAACAATTTTTCTTGTAGTAATCAGTATGGTCAAGTGCTGATTGTGGTGATAAATGTACAACTTTATGATGATACCATGAACAACTGATTGTACACTGTGGATAAATGTATGGTATGTGAATATAACTCTATAAAATTGTAGGAAAATATATATATAGGAGTAAAAGTGTTGGAGAAAACATGGTGAGAGGGATGATGACTCACCAATATGGACTAACTACAATGTGTAAACTCAGAATTGAATCTTAGAACATAGCCTAACGTGGACACAATAATTGTAATAGTCCCTAGATTGTAAGCTCTTACAGCAGTTAACTCTATCCCTGAATTGTAAGGCCTGTCTCTAAACTTTGAGATGCTGATCCCCTAGAGTATACCTGATTGGTCTCTGGAACAATGCATATCTCTGAAACACCTGAAACTCAGAGCTAGAGCTCGGCAGATATGAATGTCAGTATTAGTGCATACAGCCACTGTCAAAAAAAAAAAAAAAAGCTGAAAACAAGCCCAGACTTCAATTAGTGATATGAATGAAGCAGGGCTGGTTAAGACCAGGGCAAGCCAGGCCAAAGAGTAAAGGTTGAAACTGATTGTGTTTTAAAACTTCAACTTTCATATGAGACCAAGGGAATAGATATCTATTTGGTACAGGATCTAAATTTTCTAAACAGTACAACTCTACAGTCGATTTGTTCAAACACCACAATTGCATGGAACTTTGAATAGGAAGTGAGATACAGTAGGTTAGTATAGGCTGGAGTGAAATAGTGACACATCCCAGAGTAATTTGGACAGATAATAAAAAATGTATTTACAGCCTCCCCCTCCCCAGCCCTGAGGATCTGGGGGAAGGTGTGGATGTGTTGGACATCCTCACCTAGACTGGTGTTGATGTTGTCACAAACATTGGGACTGGCGGTTTGATGTGCTGAGCCCTCGAGCATGGGACTTGCCCTTATGAAGCTCATTACCACAAAGGAGAGTCTAAAGTTGTATGTAATGGTGCCTAAGAGTCTCCCCCTGAGTACCTCTTTGTTGCTCAGATGTGGCCCTCTCTCTCTCTAACTGAGCCATCTCGACAGGTGAACTCGCTGCCCTCCCCTCTACGTGGGACCTGACTCCCAGGGGTGTAAATCTCCCTGGCAACGCAGAGTATGACTCCCGGGGATGAATGTGGACCCGGCATTGTGGGACTGAGAGTATCTTCTTGACCAAAAGGGGGATGCAAAATGAGACGAAATAGTTTCAGTGGCTGAGAGATTCCAAATGGAGTCGAGAGGTCACTCTGGTGGACATTCTTATGCACTATATAGATAACACCTCTTAGGCTTTAATGTATTGGAATAGCTAAAAGTAAATACCTGAAACTACAAAACTCCAACCCAGCAGTCTGGACTCCTGAAGACAATTATATAATAATGTAGATTACAAGGGGTGACAGTGTGATTGTGAAGACCTTGTGGATCACACCCCCTTTATCTAGTGTATGGATGAGTGGAATGGGGATAAAAACTAAAGGACAAACGGGGTGGGATGGGGAGATGATTTGGGTGTTCTTTTTTCACTTTTATTTTTTATTCTTGTTCTGGTTCTTTCTGATGTAAGGAAAATGTTCAGAGATAGATTGTGGTGATGAATGCATAACTATGTTATCATACTGTGGACAGTGGATTGTATATCATGGATGATTGTATGGTGTGTGAATGTATTTCAATAAAACTGAATTTAGTAATTAAAAAAAACTCAATTCCAACAAATTCTAGGCAATAAGCTTTTGTTGAATCAACATGACTGATTAAATGAATTAATTAAGTTTACTATCTTGGATGATGTGAGGGCCTGGGGCCCCGCCCCCTCCTCCATCACTGAGATATACACAGCTGTTTACATGACCAGGTGACAGGACCTTCCCCATGGTGGGTGGGGGGGAGCATTAAAACTTCCCTCCCCTAATCACTGTTAGTAACCAAATCTCGTGAGATCCTGTTGTAACCAAACCTTGGGAGACCTTGTTGTAACCAAATCTTGGGGGAACTCCACTGTCACAAAACTTTATAACCCTCCTCACCCCCCTTGGCCCTCCTTTATGTCTCTCTGTGCAGAACAATGACTTCACTGTCCTGACCTGCCGCAGTCGAGAAGATTGATCTCCTGTGTATAAAGTCCCTAATTTAACTCATGGGTAACTCCATGCCAGGCATTGTCTTTGGTCTTGGGGCTAATCTGGGTTGGAACACATGGTCACTGTGGTAGGATGAATTATGTACCCCAGAAAAAGGAAAACATGTCCTAAATCCGAATTCCATCCCTGTGGGTGTGAACCCATTATAAATAAGAACTTTTGAAGAAGTTATTTTTAGTTAAGTTGTGGCCAACCAAATCAGGATTCCTTTTACTGGAGAACTTATTAAAAAAAAAAAAATAGCTATTAGCAGGTGCTGAGAGCCAGAAGTCAGCTGGAACCTGGAAGAGAAAGAAGAGGACATGGCCACATGATGGGAAAGTCAAGGCCCCCAAAGATTGCCAGCCTGCCAGAATGCTACTGAGTCTGGGAGGAAAAACCCTTTCAGCCTTGGAAACTGTGAGACAATAAATTACTGCAGTTTATTTATAGCATTGTGTGCTATTTTATCCTAGCAGCCAAGACACTAAGACTTTCACCATTGCACTGTCTGAATAGGAAAACTTAAGGTTAAAGATGTAGCTGAGAGGTAAATTAATAACATTCCACTCTTTATTATTTAAAAATTAATATTTTAATTTAAGCAACATTAGAACTTAAGCAGAAAATTCTTACATAGCAAGTTCTCTTTTTGGTAAATATGTAGAATTGAATACTTTTCTCACCTTCCTCTTTAGTAGCTTTAACCAGACCTAATTCTTATATCTAGATATGGATTGGCTATTTATTACCATGACTGCCCAATGACACCAAATCTCCCTTGGGGATGACTCTCCATTTCAGGTTATTCTTCAGGTAAAAATACTGCATTCAGTTTAGTTGCTGAAAAATCTCTCTCTCTCATGTATATGTACTCTAAGCCTTTATTTGAAACACTATGCTAATAATGGACAGTCTTCATTTAAGACCTGAGCCTTTTTCTTGTCGCCTCTGTTCTAACATGTCCTGATTCCTTGTTTCCTCATAAGAATTAAAGGAAAGGAAAGAGCAATTGGATAAATTTTCTTCTTTTACACATTACAGTACATCACCAACATTCTTGTCTAGATTCTGTCTAATCAGATGATTATTTTCCACTTGACTCTTTAAAAATAAAATAGCCCATCACTCATCAATTACTAGCAAAAACCACTGACTCCTTCTAACTTGAAATTTAAATGTAATAGTTTACCCAGAGCAACAGCCTAGCACCAGCTTAAGCTCACAGGTGTAAGCAAAGATTCTCAAAACATGTTTAGACAAAAGTCTATATTTTATTTTATTAAATCTGTTTTTATATTCTTTTTGCCTTGAAAAAAGTGAGGAAGATTAGAAAACATGAGATGTCTCATATAAAACATGAGATATATTATTTATATCATATAGAATTTCTTACTGTTTTCATAAGATTAATTTACAATGACACTTAGCAAATAGAGCTTGTGTCAAGTTTGGGAAGACTGCAAAAGTCAAGGACTCATGGATAGGATGTTGGAAATATTTACTCTAGCCACTCATTTTACAGATGAGGAAATTGAGGCCCAGATAATAAAGGCAAGAATGAATGCAGAGGAATGGTGGTGTAGGGGCTTTCATTTTTAAGTTCAGAAATTGTTTGAGAAAAATGTTCTGGACATGACCATTAAAAAACAAATAGGTATGTTTGCAGATCAACATGCATAAATAAAAAATTATTTATTCAATGGAGGTGAGTGTTTAGATAGTACTGGAGGGTTTTGGGTTTTTTTTTTTAAGCCAATAATAAAAAGATGATAAAAAGAAAAATAACATGTCATACAATACAATATAACAGTAAGGACAGAAAACAACACCACTACCACGAAGCCCATATCCCTCCCCTGTATCCCCCTCTCATACACACTTAGCATTGGTATATTGCCTTTGTTACATTTAATGGAAACATATTAAAATGTTACTGTTGACCATAGACTCCAGTTTGCTTTGATTATGTTTTTTCCCAAATACCACCTCTTTTTCAACACTCTGCATGGTTGACATTCATTTGCTCTCCCACATGCAAAAACATTTTTATATTTGTACATTTAGTAACAGTCATTGGCCACTCCAGTTTTTGCCAAGTTATACAGTCCCAGTCTTTATCATCTATCTTTACCTCTGGTGTCATATATTCTCCTACCCCACCTCTTTCAGCTTTACTCACAGACATCTTTGTTCAGTGTACTTACAATACTGTGCTACCATCACACAGTATTATGCTATCTATTTCAGGATCTATACAATCAATCCTGCTAAACATTCTGTAGTCCTTCAGCATCAAATAGCCAAACTCTAGTCTCTTTCTATCTCCCAGTAGCCTGTGTTGTCAGCTTTTAACTCTCAAAGTTTGTTCATTAATGTTTGTTCATATTAGTGAGCCCATACAGTATCTGCCCTTTTGTTTCTGGCTAACTTCACTCAATGTAATGTCCTCAAGGTTCATCCACGTTATTATATGATCCATGTCTTTGTTCTGTCTTATAGCTACATAATATTCCATCATGTGTATATGCCACAGTTTGCTTATCTACTTGTCCGTTGATGGACATTTGGGCTGTTTCCATCTCTTGGCAATCAAGAATAATGCTGCAATAAACATCGGTTTACAAATGTCTGTTTGTGTCTTAAGTTTCAGTTCCTCTGAGTATATACCTAGCAATGGAATAGCTGGGTCATATAGCAAATCTATATTTAGCTTCCTGAGGAACCTCCACACTGTCTTCCAGAGTGGTTGCACCATTCTACATTCTCACCAATGATGAATAAGTGTGCCTCTTTCTCCACATCCCCTCCAGCGCTTGTAATTTTTGTTTTTTTGGATAATGGCCATTCTGGTAGGTGTGAGATGATATCTCATTGTGGTTTTGATTTGCATTTCTCTAATAGCCAGTGAAGTTGAGCATTTTTTCATATGCTTTTGGGCCATTTGTATTTCCTCTTCAGAAAAGTGTCTGTCCATGTCTTTTGCCCATTTTTTAATTGGGTTGTTTGTCTTTCTGTTGTTGAGTTGTAGGATTGCTTTATATATTCAGGATATTAAACCCTTATTTGATATGTGGTTTCCAAATATCATCTCCCATTGCATAGGTTCCCTTTATACTTTTCTGACAAAGTCCTTTGATGTACAAAATTGTTTAATTTTGAGGCGCTCCCATTTGTATATTCATTCTTTGGTAGCTCGCACCTTGGGTGTGAGGTCTAGGAAACCACCTCCTATCACAAGATCTTTGAGATATTGTCCTACGTTTTCTTCTAAGAGTCTTATGTTCTTGGTGCTAATGTTTAGGTCTTTGATCCATTTCGAGTTAATTTTTTTATAACGTGTTAGATAGGTGTCCTCTTTCATTCTTTTGAAAATGGATATCCAGTTCTCCAAACACCATTTATTGAAGAGGCTGCTCTGTCTCAGTTGATTTGGCTTGACTGCCTTATCAAAGATCAATTGTCCGTAGATACAAGGGTCTATTTCTGAACACTCAATTCTATTCCATTGGTTAGTGTATCTGTCCTTATGCCAGTACCATGCTGTTTTGAACACAGTAGCTTTGTAATATATTTCAAAGTAAGGTAGTGTGAGACCTCCCACTTCGTTCCTCTTTCTCAAGATATTTTTGGCTATTCAGGGCATCTTGCCCCTCCAAATAAATTTGGTTATTGGCTTCTCTATTTCTGTAAAATGAATTGTTGGGATTTTAATTGGTATTGCATTGAATCTATAAATCAGTTTAGATAAAATTGCCATCTTAACTATATTTAGTCTTCTAATCCATGAACATGGTATGTTCCTCCATTTTTTTTAGGTCCTGTTCAATTTCTTTTTGCAGTTTCTTATAGTTTTCTGTATAAAGGTCTTTTGTGTCCTTGGTTAAGTTTATTCCTAAATACATAATTCTTTTGGTTGCTATTACTGGAGGGTTTTGAAAGCAATGAGAGACTAACTTTTCTGTATTGGAAGAAGGGGAGTCAGTTGAGAGACGGCATACAGAAAGTACCATATGATTTAATTACATAATGAGTGACAAAATGGATTAATGATGAGAGAAATGACCTCAATTAATCCATTTGCAAATTAACTCAGATGTGGAGGAAGACTGTGTTGTTGAAAATGAAGAGAAGGAAATGAGTCCACAGAATGTGGTAAAGAAAACACAACAGAAATTGCATTGCATATTCACAATTTAAGTTCTAATGATAGTTTGGCTACATTGAAATTACTCATTGTGTCAAAATTCCAAAAGAGAAACAATTCTTAAGTAAAGCAGGAAAAAGTTGTCATCAAAGAGGAGTTTGAGTTAAGGATAAAAACAACTGAAATTTGGTCTTAGTAAATATTTTCTTTGTATTATAAACAAAGTTAAATCTATATCTTTATTTTCAAGAATTCTTGCTCAGAAATGATTTAAAATGTACTTTTTTAAAACAGTAAACTAATATGTATCTAAGTAGGCCATTAATATAGACTTGAAGTACACCTAGCTTTTTGCACTTTCTATACATAGTAGCATGACTTGCAGGTGTTGTATTTAGACCTGAGAACTGGTCTATACGACAGCACATATTCACATGATGAGGAGGGGGGTGAAGGGGTGGGTAGGGGTATGTCTTTACTTTCACACATCCTTTGTAGTGAAGTCAGTAGCCAACATGGAAGAATTCCCTGTTTGTTCTTCCCAGTAGTCGTTATGGTTAAGGCGGAGACTCATTGTTTGAGAGTATGCACTCGCACGCTGTTTGAATGCTAACCATTCCACCTCAGAGGATCTTGAGATGGTGGGAAGGCTCAAGATCCAGCCATTTAAAGTGGGAAAACAACTCCCAGTGCATGTCCCTCTTTCTATTTTCCCCAAACTTTCAGCCTCCTGCAGTATTTTCAGCCCTCCAAGTGTGAACAGCAAAACAAAACAAAAACATCACCAGGACTAAGAAAATGTCTAATCTAAATTTGCCACATATGCATATAGTCCTTAATTCTACAATACTTTCTGGAAAGGAATTTTATCACAATTAAAGAGGAAGGAACTTCAGGAAAAGAACTACAATTCAGGTTGAGAAATAACTCATTGTTTTCTTTTAAGTGATTGCTCCAAGGTCATGAGATTTAACAGTTTACCTGTAAAAAATATTAAAGGTTTATACTCCCTGTTTTGTTTTTTTTTAGTAGAAGCTTTGGTTTGAAGAACTTAGTGTTAAAATACCAGGATTTATTTTGATTCCACTAAACTATAATTTTTTTCTGACTTTAAATTAACTGCTCATTGTCAAAAAACCTTTTAATTTTTCTTTGTTATTTCAAAAGCACTTTTAAAAATATAAGTTCAAAGAAGAAAATAAAATAATGAATAAGGTCATTAACTGAGAATAACCACTGTCATTTCCCTCCTATCTTTTTTCTATGTATATTTATGCACATGTTATTCATAGAAAAACATATATATACACAAATATATGTATTTTCACATTACCTTGATCATTCTTTATAAACAATTTTGCATCCTGTTTTCCCCTTTATATGTATTGTTTCTCATCATTAAAGTTTATTTTAAAATATAATGTTAATAGCAGTAAAATAATGTCTTGTTTAGATATTCAGTAATGTATTTATTCACTTCTAAATTTTTGATATAGAGATTCAAAGACTTTCAGTAACCTTAGGGATTTCTGAAAGTAATATGTACATTTAAAGGCAAAGAAACACTTCATTTACTTAACCAATGTTTACCTAAGTAAACATAAACATCCTTAACTCTCATCTGCACTCCGGCCTTGTTCTCTGCTTGCAAGCATCCCAGTATTAAATTATATGGCCTGCTATCATTTTGTTAATCACCATGTGATTATTATTACTATTATTATTATTATGGAAGTGGTAGTGATTGTTATTACTAGAGATAGGATAAGTTACATCTTAAATCTGTTTTAGATTTTATTAGAGTGTATTAAGATTTGCTGATATGTATCTATAATATCTATTTGCAACCTTGAATGCAACCATGCTTCTCAGATATATATATATATAGTTTTGCCTTTTGAATAAACTATGTTATAATTTTCCCTTTACTTTTGTGTTAGTTTGGGCTCCCAGAAAACAGAGCCTGAGCTAAAGGAGTATGTGTGAGTACGTTTCTGGAGAATGTGAGGTACTTGCGGAGCAGGAAGCAGTACTGTATCTTATTTTGTCAAGTTGGGAATTCTGGAATTTATGATTTATAACACAGGAACACCTCTATATCCACATCACTTTTTAATGCATTTTTATTGCGAACTTTAACATGTATACATAACAGTGATAACTTAAAGTACAATTTAACTAGTAGTTAGAGAGCAAATTTCAAAGAATATCATGGGTCACAGTTCCACAACTTCAGCTATTTCCATTAATGTAAAATATAGCGTGCGTAAAGAAAGGTGTTAACTTCTGATGTATAGCTCAATAAGCAGTTATATAGGTAATTTCAAAAATTGTTATGGGTTACAGTTCCACAGTTTCAGTTCTTTCCTTAATATGTAATACAGGGTATATACAGAAAGGTGAAGACTTTCAAAGCACAATTCAATGAATAGCTATAGAGCAAATTTCAAAGGATGTTTTAGGGTACAGTTCTATCATCCACATCATTTTTAATGAATACAGTCTTCTTCCTCCTTGCCTTAACTAAACCCTGTCCCCTCCAAGAGGTCCCCAATTCTCTTGCATCCTCCCCAACCAGAAGCTGTGTAATCCACATATTTTAAGGTCAGAGGGAGGGCAGGGATCCTCCTTGCTTCCCCAGTGTCATGATCAGTTATTTACACTCTCTTTAATGACCTCTTTCCTTTGATTTTCACAGTCTTTCAGAACACTCTAAGTCCTGCCATCAATTAGAGTGATTTGACATTCACATCTTCATGAGACTCACCAAACAGGCACACTCAGTTCCTGGAACTTCCTTTCTTGGACTTTTGAAGTACCTTCCCTAATATTTTGAGTTTAGCCATTCTCTTCCATTGTTTTTCTGGCAACCTTTCTACTTTACAAAGGCCTTAAACAATCTTGCCTCTATGTCTCACCACCAAAGTCCAAACCAAAAAGAATTACCCTTACCCATGTCTAAATTGTTTCCCAGAAGGCTGAGTATTGCCAGAGCAAAAGCATAAAATCATGGGGAGTAATCTCAGCTGAGCTCTTAGTCCTCTACTGGCACTCATACTTTGTTTTTGTAGTTGGCTTAATTTCTGGTTTCTTAAATGACTATTTCAACCTTTCTTCACTCTTCTCAAACATTGAGATCCTAGCCACATCCCAGGCCCCCACCACCCACCCCACACTTTCTCTTAGTCTCTGGGATGGCCTTTACTCTGACCTCATTGAGAAAATAGATTCCTCTTGAGAGGAACTACCTCACATCTGCAATATCTTCCTACCTGCTTCTATACCTTTCATATATTTACTTGTTTCTTCTCCTTCTATGTTAGTGGAAAGAATGTCTCATCCCCTTTTAAAGGCAAATAAATTCCATATTCTTTTCAGAGACTTTACCGTCTAAATGTATACCTTCTTAGAAACATTGTGTTATTGATCGCCACCTCTGTCTTTGATATCTTCAACCTCTCTGCCTTGTAATCCTAATCATTCGCATTAATATGAAAACACCTTCAATTACTTTCCTTTAAAATAAAGCCAGTGCTGTCCATGCACTACATTAGTCCACTCCACCTACCGATCATTCTTCTCCTTTATAATCAATTGGGAAAATTTCCAATGAGCTAATTGTGTCTGTAGTAGGCAGCTTCTGAAATGGCTCCCAGTGATCTGATATTTACACCCTGTGTAATCCCCTTCCTCTGTGTGTAGGCTGGACCTAGTGACTTGCTTCTAATGAGAAGAATATTGCAAAAGAAAAGTCACCTCTGAGACCGGGTTACAAAAGCCTGACCACTACCTCCAGCTACCAGCTCACAAGGAACTGACTCTTGCCAACAACCAAGAGATTGAGCTTGTGTGTAGATCCTTCTGCATTTGAGCCTTAAGATGATCGAATCCCTGGCTGACCTCTTGATTGCAACTTTGAGAGGCCCTGAACCAGAGGTACCCAGCTAAGCTGTGCCAAGATTCCTGGCTCACAGAAACTATGAGGTGAAAAATAATGTTTCTTTCAAGCATTGAATTGTAGGCTATTCAGCAACAGATAACAATTACTGTGTCTATGGCAAAAACAAAGTCATTTGTCATCTATACCTGTGGCAATTGACATGTGTGTTTAAAACTAAACTTTTGAGATTAGATACTTTGTAAGTGGGAAGAAATGATTAGAACCTCTAAGAAAGAAGTGAAATAGAAGAGAGAAAACAGCTGAAGGGAAGTCACATACCTCATGATACACTCTATGAATGTATCCAGATTTCTACCTTCTCCATTCAAGTATCACTGGTGCCAATGCCTATTCAATGTCTGCTCCTAAAAGGCTGGCATTCTGGCCAGCCAAAAATTATATTCTGAGTAGAATGACTCTGTTCCAGTTTGCTAATGCTGCTGGAATGCAAAACACCAGAAATGGATTGGCTTTTATAAAGGGGGTTTATTTGGTTACAAAGTTACAGTCTTAAGGTCATAAAGTATCCAAAGCAGCGGATGCCTTCATTTGAAGGATGACTGATGGTGTCGATAAACCTGTGTTAGCTGGGAAGGCACATGGCTGGTGTCTGCTGGCTCCGAAGTTGCATTTCAAAATGGCATTCCCCAAAATGTCAGTGTCAGCTTCCAACAGCCGTCTTCAAAATGTGCCTGTCAGCTACAGCTAGCTTGCTCCTTCTGTGTGAGCTTATATAGTGCTCTAGTAAACTAATCAAGGCTCATGCTGAATGGGCGAGACCACACCTCCATGGAAATTATCTAATCAGAATTATCACCTACAGTTGGGTGGGGTGCATCTCCATGGAAACACCATAATCCAAATGTTCGTTCCAATTTAATCAACACTAATACGTCTGCCCCCACAAGATGGTATCAAAGAACATAGCTTTTTCTGGGGGACATAATATATACAAACCAGTACAGACTCTAATGCATCCTGTGAGCACTTTTTCCAGATTATTTGAGCAATTTAATACAATTTATCTCTCCCTATTCCCAGCCTGCACATGCTCAGCTAGTCTTATTTAGTAACAGTTAATCTCATCATGCTACTCCCACCAATAGGATACAGCTTATTCCAAACATCCAAAATTCTACTCCTTTGCTACATTTTTTTTTTTTTTTTTTTTGTCTGCTGCTGCTTACAAGGACTATGATGGCCATATATCAAAGTGAAGACTGAAGCACCCAGCCTTATGCAGTTGTGATCCATTCAGGAGCAGATCACTACCATTATCCTGGGGTTGGCTTGTACTGTATTTTGAGGGGAAATTTCTTCACAATTTTATAGCTAAACCAATTTGGATACTAGTTTTTTCTTTGTATAAGACAAGTACAGCATAGCATAATTATAGTAAAAGTCCAACCAGAGGCATCTATCAAACTTCAGTATGGGGTGGGGAGGAAGAATATAGGTGAGTTAATCAGCTGTTTACTCAACTGTAAAGTGGGGATAATAACCAATAATTTATATGGTTGTGAGGATTAGATGAGTTACAATAATTAAAGCATTTAAAACATTTTCTGGCACATAGTAAGTTCTATGTAAGTGTTGGCTACATAAACCAAATATGGACCTTCCACAAATAAGAAATTCTTACTTCTGCAGTCTTCAATTGGTTTTCAAATACATCATCTCACCCAATTATTGTAAAAAACCTTGAGGAATAAATGGCTGGGGTTATCATTCTCATTTGACAGACAAAGAAACAGAGGCTTAAAGAAGTTAAATAATTACATGCAAATCCCTCAAGCAACAGAGCTAATCATTGAATCTAGCTTTTCTTTTGAAAATTTTTCTGAAGCTTCTTCAGTCTGCTCTTAGAGAGGTCAGTGGGTGCCTACATAGTGGTCATATTGTAATTGGATGGTCACTCAATGGGTTATGATTTTTCTGCTCTTCACCAGTACATAGGTAGACCTCATCATTCCATCTAGGAGCAAGGTGGATTGGTGGGAGGGGGTGAGAGAGTTTGGCAAAGAACATAACCAAATATGTGTGAAAGGAGAAAGATATCACGTGATATGAAACCCCCCTGGTACAATCATCATCAGGTAGCTCATCAAGCTTAGAATAATACAATCTTGGTTTTCATCAATATCATCAATATCAGAGAGTAACAATAATTTGTGGCCAGAGTTCAAGAGTGTTGGGACAATGATGTCCCCAATTCTGTGGAACAAGTTGCTACCACGTGCTCTGTGGGAACACAGATTCAGGACGTAACAGAAACTTTCAGCAAGGGATCCCGTTATTGTGCAGAATAAAGAGTCCAGGAAGGGCACATCTCTTTGTCACTTACTAAGAACAAAGACCCAAAACAGCAGGGGAAGACGTCCCATCACAGCTAGTCTCCCAGGGTGGCCGGAAACTGCTCCACATCGGGGTCTATAGATGGCAGTTCCCCTACCCCACTTTGCACCAGAGAAGAGAGACCAATCTATACTGTTGGAGTGTGTTTTTTACCCACCTGGGGGGTGTAAGCCCTGCTACTGAGAATTCCTTTCTGATAAGCATTTGGGACTCTTTGTTCCCCCAAGTTAGGTCTGGCTGTGCCTTTCATTAGACTTAACATCTCCCCCAAGTTGTGGAAAACACAGTAGAAAAGGAGGTGGGGGTAGCAGATGGCCACTTGTGTTTTTGATTTCCCCAGCAAAGGAGGTTGGGGCAGGTGACGTCTGGGCAATGGCTGCTTAACAGATACCTGTGACTTCCCTAACAGATAGCACTTCCCAGTCTTTCTTGGAGTGTAGTTTTGTTTGGGGTTTATTTTAAGAATAAAAAATGCCCAATCTCACTGTTCGATAGAATGAAATAAAACCATAAAAAAGGAGAATGTACAGCTCACGTTTTTATGGTTTTTGAATGGTATTTTTGGCTTTAATATAGCCAATAAATTGTTTTCAGCTGTACAGAAAATGCAACGACACAGAAGATAGTGCTTATACAAATGCAAATGAGTTAGGCGTGTATGAATCAGTCCATCCTGGGAGTCAAATCCATCTTTTCCTTCACTTTACTCTCATTTAATGCATAGTTGTCAAGAGCCATAGAGATCATATTTATAAAATATCAGAAAAATATAATGAAAAAATATCCAAAAGCCTGTTTTTAATGTCTGGATGTAGTGCCTTTTTATATTTTACTTTTTTTTAATTTTATTTTTATAGGAATTCACTGACAGCAGAGAGCTATCAGGCCCTGGTGTTTATCTATAGCACCAGTGAAAGCTCTGCTTGTCTACTTCTGGCTTGTGAGAGTTCCCCTTTCCTTTGGGGTGGTGGCTGGTGCCAAAATGAGAGGAAATATCATGCCCTGGGAGAGTCAAGAGCAGCTGGCACAATTGCCCTGGTGTTTATAGTCATGAAGGCACATTTGGAGCTGGCTGGGGAAAGAACTTAATGCTTCTTTCTTTTGTCTTTATAATCCACTTTCCTAGCAAGGATTATCCTACCATTCATACTAAATTTAGCAAAAGCAGTAAAAAAAAAAAAATGTTATGTTGCCACAAGGTACTCTGAGAATGTATGTGCTGGGTAGATAAATTGCCTTTTGTCAAATGAAACAACACAAACACAAGGAAACTCGTTCACATTGTTTTTCTGTTTTTCTGTGTTTTTGAACAATGAAAGCCATTTCTGTAAGAATTAACCAGAGGGAGTTGTACATCTGGAAAGTGGTGAATGCACATTTTCTATTTCGGAGAAACAGGCATTATTGCCAAAAATTTATACATCTGCAATATTGTCAAACTGAGGGTGTCATAGAGAGGTATTTGCTCCTAGAAATTTGAAATAGATGGCATTTTCATTATTTATTTTCAATGACACCTTCTTTTTTTATTTTTGGCAGAATTTTGATAGCGTATGTTTAGGGAAGTTATGGAACTTGATATCGTAAAATAAATAAAACCTCAACATGGCAAAACTAGGATCCTAGAGTCATGATGCTGACTTCTGTTTTATTTTTCCACAGAACTCAGGTCTCAGGAATATTTTGCAAATAATGAAATTTAGTACTTAGTGCTTTTCCATCTGTCACTATAAACCCTCATCCTTCCCATTATTCCTTCCTATGATATTTTTCCCTGACTATATTTTTTCCCTGATATATTCACCACCCTCCAACCTAACATCAGCAGTTTAGCTACCATAGGGCTTTTGCAGCTGCCTTATTCACTTATTAAATAGCTAATACAATAAACATTTATTGAAGAACAACTATGATCTACAGATTTGAGGAGGCACTTGAAATGCAAAGATGAATAGTTGTCCAGTCAATATGGCAGATTGAACCTCTGCAGTGAACACATAGAAATGCTGTACACATGAAAACTATCAAATGCTATATTGTCGAGCCCAAAGAAAAAAAAATTAAAACAAAATGTTCTGAGGCTGGAAATTAAGCAGTAACAAAGAGTCAACGGAGTAAGAAGGAGTATAAGTCAATGTGGTCTAGGGTTTTCCAACACAGAGTTAAAGTTTATTGGGTTGGAGCATGGGTTTTAATGCCCAAAGAAAAGATGAAAGACAAGCAACTATGTTGGGTACTGGAATGATATTAATGATCTTGAATCCCAAAAATATTGTCTGTTGACCATACTTAGAGTGTAAAGAATAAGGACATTGATGACTACACCTCAAGCATAAAAGCCCAGTACAGATACCACTTTCGCAAGCTTCAGGTAGAAGTGGATACACTCATCATTGCTCTGACACCAGCTTGAATGCCTGTGCAGCTCCCCAAGGTCTGCTGCTGCCCTCACCACCACACCACAACCAGCGCCCACCGCTGATGGCTTTGGAACCTGTGCGGATGCCATATTGCACTGGCTCCTGAGACTTCTGATTAAAAGTAACCACCTTCTTTGCATCAACCTTCAGGCCAGCAGACTTTAGAGACTCTGATATCTTCCACCTTTCAATGTGTTTTGTGCCCTTGACCTGGTTGTTGCCTATTGGTTGAATTGGAACCTTGCTTTTAAGCAAGCAAGTAAATTGTGTTGAGCATCTAAACTATTGTCATGCCAAATGACCTGATCATTTCTCAGGTCCTATGTGACAACCTGATCCCTTGAAAATCATGAAACCTCCATATAAACTCAGGAACATTGAGACATATCCAGTATAGGAAGTAGAAATGAGAAGTTCTGCCCATTCTCCTTGATGATAAGGCTTGGTAGCTTTCCATCCAAAAAAGTGGAAACCAAGCCTAGCCATATACTGCTAGGAGATTAGAATTTTTATTTTCAGTGTGTTAAGAATAAAATTTTTCCCCTTGGAGGGGCAAAATTGGAAATGATCTATATGCTTGTATCTGCAAAACAAGGTACTCTCAATAAAGACAATAAATTATATTGATGGGTTTAATATGAAGATTTCAGCTGCCTTCTGTGTGAATCAGGGTGAAATCAGTGAATCTGGAAGGGTTAATATCAAATTTCACAAATCCAGATTGTTTTATTTTTTTACTGAAGTATAATGTGCATACAGAAAAGTGTACAAATCATAACTGAGCGGCCTGATGGACTTCACAAAGTAAGCACAGAAAAACAAAATACCAGAACATTATCAACATCCTAAAACCCCTAATAACTAACCCTCTAGGAACAAACACTTTCTGATTTTTTCATCATTTAGTAGTTTTGCTTGTTTTAGAACCTTATATAAATGAATGCATAATGTTTATAACCTATTGGTTATGGCTTCTGTGGTGGCCCAGGGACCAGGCCCCATCCTAAATGGCCCATAACAAATCTGCTTTGGTGTCAAGGAACTAAGCAGTCTCTCCAGAAGGGGAAGAATGTAACCACAGATGTAAAAACGGCATTCACTGTATCTTAGTCTTAAACACTAATCTTGGCAAAATATCAGGTTTTAGCCCCTTTAATGATTATACTAGAGACTCAATGTCCTCATACTATATGGAATGTCTTTGTTCTAACATCATGTATCACTCCTTGTACCCTCTCTGTCCCTTGCAAAGCACTATTCTTTCTGGACCGGCCACCACTGGAGAACTTCTGTTCGTAAGTCCCAATAAATCTATGTCTACTTCTGTGCCTGGCATGTTTTTCAGTCTCACAGCAGCTCCAGTCCATGCTTTGCATGAACTTGGTCTGGGCCTGAACAACTTCTTTCACTCCAATGTTTTAGAGACTCATTCACATTGCTGCATGTGGTTGTAATTCATATATTCTCATTTCTGTATTGTATTCAACTTGAAAAAAATCACAATTTATTTACCTATTTTACTGTTGATGGGCATTTCTGCATTTTTGCAGTTTGGGGCTTTAAAAATAGTATTACTATGTGTCCTATATTTGTATTTTTCTAAAAATAAATATGAATTTCTGCTGACTATAAACCTATGGGTAGAATTTTAGGAGCATGTGAAAGTACAGTTTTGTTTGTTTCTCTTTGATATTTTTATTGATTTGTTAATTTTTAAATGTTTTATTAGAGAAGTTGTAGGTTTGCAGAAAAATTATGCAGAAAATAGAGTTCCTATATATGCCCCAACACACATAGTTTTCCCTATTATTAACACTTTGCATTGGTGTGGTACTTTTGTTACAATTGATGAAACAACTTTATTTTAATTATATTAACTAAGTTTCTTAGTTTACATTAGGGGTCACTGTGTTGTAAAGTCCTGTTTGTTCTAATTTTTATTCTAGTAACATATGTGCTACCTAAAATTTCCTCCTTTAATCACATTCATACATACTTATGTAACTCAGTGCTGTTAATGACATTTGTGATGTTGTACTATCATCACCACCATCCAAAACCAAAACTCTTCCATTACCCCAAACAGAAATCTGTACAAATTAAGCATTAACTCTCCAATGCTACCCCCACCCCAGCCCCTGTATATTAGTTCTTACTCTATGAATTTGAATGTTCTAATTATTTCATATCTATGAGATAATACAATATTTGTCCCTTCTGTGTGGCTTATTTCACTCAGCTTGATGATTTCATGTTAATCTATGTTTTTGCATGAATCAGACTTTCATTCCTTTTTTGGCCTCATAGATTGAGTTAGGGACTGTTCCTTCCTCAATTTTTTTGTAAGGGTTTGAGCAGGATAAGCATTAATTCTTCTTGGAGTGTTTGGTAAAATTCACCAATGAAGCCCTCTGATCCTGGGCTTTTTGTTGTTGGGAAGTGTTTTATTATGGATTAAGTCTCTTTACTTGTTATTTGTCTGGTGTGGTGTTCTATTTCTTATAGAGTCAGTGTAGGTAGTTTTTGTGCTTCTAGGAATTTCTTCATTTCATATACATGGTCTAATTTGTTGTCATAGAGTTGTACAGTATCCTGTTAAATCTGTATTTCTGTAGGGTCAGTAGTAATGTTCCCCATTTCATTTCTGATATTGGTACTGTGAGTACTCTCTTTTATTCTTTTAATCAGTCTAGTTAAAGTTTTGTCATTTTTATTGATCTTGTCAGCAAATGAACTTTTGTTTTTGTTGATTCTCCCTATTGTTTTATTATTCTCTATTTCATTTATCTCTGCTCTAATCTTTATTTCTTTTCTTCACTCCCTTTAGGTTTACTTTGCTCTTCTTTGTCTATAGCCTCCATTTCTAAAATTAGGTCTTGGATTTGAGATCTTTCTTTTTAATGTAAGTATCTATAGCATAAATTCCCCTCTCAACACTCTCTTTGCTGCATTCCATAAGTTTTGGTATGTTACATTTTCATTTGCCTGAAGATATTTCCTAATTTCCCTAGTGATGTATTTATAATCCATTGGTTGTTCAAGAGGGTGTTGTTTAATTTCATGTAGTTTTGAAATTTACACTTTTCCTTCTGTTATTGATTTCATTCAATTTTAGTCATAGAAGATACAGTGGATGATTTCAATATTATTGAATATCAATATTTATTTAGACATTTTGTGGCCTAAAATATGATCTATCCTGGAAAATGACCCATGTGCACTAGAAAAAATGTGTATTCTGCTGTTGTTAGGTGAAGTGTTCTATATACAACTGTGAATTCTAGATGTTTTATAGTATGCATATCTTGTTTCCTTATTGACCTTCTGTTTAGATGTTCTATCCATTAATGATAGTGATGTTTTGAAGTCTCCTACAATTAATGTGGAATTGTGTATTTCCCCTATCAAATCTATCAATATTTGCTTCATATAGTTTGGAACACTGCTATTAGGTGTATATAAATTTATAATTTTTAGGCTGTCCTGTTGACTTGACCCCTTTATCAGTATATAGTGACCTACTTTGTCCGTCATAACAGATTTTGACTTTAAATCTATTTTATCTTATATAAGTATAGATACCCCAGCTCTCTGTTACTGTTTGCATGGTATGTTTTTCTCCATTCCTTCACTTTCAACCTACTGTGTCTTTGAATTGAAGGTAAGACTCTTGTAAATAGCATATAGTCGGGCCATGCTTTTTCATCCATTCTACCACTCTCTGCCTTTTGACTAGAGATTTAATCCATTTACATTTAAAGTGGCTACTTATAATACAGGACTTTCTTCTGCCATTTTGCTGTTTGTCTTTGTAAGCCTTCTATGTTTTTTTTTTGTTCCCTCAATTCTTCCATTAATGCCTACCTCCACATCTATTTGGTTTTTTGTATGTACATTTAAGTCCCTTCTCATTATTTTATGTATATATTTTTTCAATTATTTTCTTTATGGTTATTACCAGGCCTGAATTTAGCATCCTAAATCTATAACAATCATGTTTGATTTACTACCAATCTAACTTCAGTATCATAAAAAAGTTTCTATACCCCACTTCCCCACCTTTTTGCTCTACTTATTACAAATTATATCTTTATATATTATATATCCAAAACCATACATAGATTTATCATTACTTTGCATGCATTTGAATTTTATAAACTGTGAGAAGTAAAAAGTTGGGTTACTTATATAAAAATATAATAAAATAGTATGACATTTATAATTACCCATATGGTTAAATTTACTGGAGGTTTTTACTTCTCAATGCTTTTTAAATCCACTGTCTAATGTCCTTTCCTTTCAGTTTGAAGAACTCCTTTTAGCATTGTTTGTAGAGAGATCTATGGTGAACAATCCCTCAGTTTTTGTCTGTCTTGGAATGTCTGAAAGACAGTCTTACCAAAATTCACATTTGGAAATACTTTTTTTCAGCACTTTAAATATTTTATCCCACTGCTCCATGGTCTGGTAAGAAATCAGAGCTTAAACTTCTTGGGACTCTCATGGACATAACACATTCCTTTTTTCTTGCAGCTTTCAGAACTCTCCCCTTGACCTTGTCCTTCAACAGTCTGACTACTATGTCTTGGTGTGGTTTTCTTTGAGTTCATCCTGTTTGAGATTGTTGGGAAATATGAATGTACATGGTCATGTCCTTCATTAAATTTGGGAAGTATTCTGCCATTAATTCTTTGAATATTCCTTCTGTTCCTTTTTCTTTCCTCTCCTTTTGGGATCTCCATAATGTGTATATTTATATGCTTGATTGTGTCCCACAGGTCTCTTATATTTTGTTCACTTTTTTCATTTGTTTTCTTTCTGCTCCTCAGCCTATGTGATTTTTTGTTTTCAAGTTAACTGATTCTTTCTTTTGCTGGCTCCAATCTGCTGTTGAACTCCTCTAGAGAATTTTTCATTTCAGTTGCTGTTGTTTTCAAATCTAGTATTCTGTTTGGTTCCTTTAAAAAATTTCACTCTTTACTGAGATTCTCATATTGTTCATTCATTGTCTTCCTGATATCTTTTAGTTCTTTCTCTGTATTTTCCTCCACCTCCTTGAGCATATTGAGGCCCATTTTTTAAAAGAATTTTTCCAGTATGTCCAAAATCTTGTCTTCTTTTTGGATGGTTTCTGGATTTTTACCTTGTTTGCTAGAATGGCCCATCATTTCCTGATTCCTTGTTCATCTTGTCAGTTTTGTTGCACACTGTACAATTTAATATTTTAATGTGTTAACTCTGGGATTTAGTCTCTGAGCTGTGTGTCCCTTAATATTTGTATTCAGCTAGTAATATGACAGAGATGTACTGGAGTGCCAGGAGGTAACAAAAACAAACCAATATTAAGTCATCTTTAACATTCTTTGAAAATTGGCTCTGAGTTAGCTGGTGCTCTCCTTCAGCAGTTAGCCTTCCTATCAGGACCAGCCTGAGACATATGTGAAGTATGGGTTCCTCTCTGTCTTTTCTGAGCCTACATCTTGTCCTGAGATTGTGCTTATTCATGGCCGTAGGAATTCCCCTGTTTACAGGAATTTGAAATCTCCTTCTAGTCCCTCTGAAATAGACTTTCTCCCAATCCTGGGTGCTCTATTGTGTCAATTAAAGCACTTAATCCTTACCCCAGACAGCTTTGACTTAATCATTTCTTACACTGCTTTACCCATCCACAAGTTGCTTCCATCTGGAGGGCAAGTTCTGGGAGAACAAGCCAGAGATAAGTTTCATAGATTCAGTCTCTCAGGTTGCCACTCGATAGATCAGCACCAAGATACAGGCATCCCATTATGCACATGGGTTTCACTCTGCTTCTTCTGGACAGGGTAATGAACCTACAGTGGGAGTGCAGGCTGGCAGCACTCTTCACCAGGGAGGGGTAAATGAGGGGCAGCAAGGGGCACCATGTGATTCTCTTACCATTTTTTAAAGTTGTATTTTATTTATTCACCACTCATCCAAATACTGTAACCATTTAATTGTTTTCTGGAGTTCTGAAAGGGATGGCTCTGCCAGTTTTTTCTAGTGGTTCAAAGATATTGTGAAGGAATGGCACCCTGGAACATCTTACACACCATCTTGGTCTACCAGAACTTAATGTTCCATTTTAGTGGAAACTACCAAATAGTTTTCAAAAGTTTTTACACTCTCCTCCATTTAATTTAATATATTAGGAGGACCTATTCTGGTCATCTTCCTTCATCTAAAGGATCTTCCATGGCACACTTAATCCTTTATTCTACATGTGCATTTTATTTTAAGAACCTGCTGTGATATGTGCAAGAAAATGTTAGTTACTAATTTTATGCTTTAAGGTCAATGATATGCTTGCATACAAATTTTCCCATTCAATCACCATAATATCTCTGTAAAATATGTGTTAGAGGCATTATCATTCTTTCATACATTTGGGAAAAGGGACACAAGGAAGTTAAATGACTTTTCCACTCACTGTTTGCGAATAACATTTCTTGAAAATCAACCCAACTGTTCTGATAACAAATCTTATGTTTTTCTACTGTCGTGTCACCCATTGCTCCAGTTTGCTAAAGCTGCCATTAGGCAAAACACCAGAAATGAATTGGCTTTTATAAAATGGTTTTATTTGGCTACAAATTTACAGTTCTAAGGCATCAACAAAATACCTTCACTGAAGAATGGCCAATGGCATACACAACACTTCTGTCAGCTGGGAAGGCACGTGGCTGGTGACTGCTGGTCCTTTGCTCCCAGGTTGTGTTTCAAAACGGCTTTCTCCAAAATGTCTCTGGGTCTCACCTAGCTTCTTCAGCTACTGTGCATCTAAGTGTCAGGGTCCTCTCTTAGCTTCTCTGGAGCAAACTCTAGGCTAGCATCTCCAAATGTCTCCAAGCATCTCTAAGTGTCAGCATCAGTGTCAGCTCTTAACTTGTCTCCAAAATATCCCCCTCAGCTGCTTTGAGCTCCTTCTGTTTGTGAGCTGTTTTATAGGACCCCAGTGATTAAATCAAGACCCACCCTGAATGGGTTTGGTCCATATCTCCACAGAAATAATTTAATCAAACATTTCATCCATAGTTGATTGAGTCACATCTCCATGGAGCACTCAATCAAAAAATTCCAACATTGTCAACACTAATACTTCTGCCCCCACAAGATTGCATTAAAGAATATGGCTTTGGGGGGAGGGGACAGAATATATCCAAACTGCCTCACCCACCATAAAGATAACACATAGTTGCTTCTCTCAGTGTACTTGCAATTTTAGGAAGCTATTTTGGCAATCAAATGGACTCCATTGTGACATCAGGTGGTAACTTCTGCATATTGTCTTCTACCATTTTACTGATGGGGGTAGCTGGATACAGGAGCAGATCAGGGGTAATGTTTTAGTTTCCTGGCTAAGCAAATAGCATACAATGTGTTGGTTTATACAATGGAAATTTATTGGATCACTGTTTTGAGTCTAGAAAAAGTCCAAAATTGAGGTGTCAGCAATGCAATGTTTTCTCCCCAAATTCTGTGGCATTCTGAGTATGGCTTCTGGAAAACCTTGGGCCTTGGCTTTTCAGTCACATGGCAATGCACATGCAGCATCTTCTCCTTTCTCTTCTGGATTCTGTTGACTTCCTGGCTGTTCCTCATGGCTTTTCTCTCTGTGCCCTTCTCTATAAGACCTCCTGTAATAAGACTAAGTCTCATTCTGATTCAGTTGGGCCACACCTTAACTGAAGTAACCTCAGCAAAAGGTCTATTTACCATGGGTTCACACCCACAGGAATGGATTAAGATTAAGAACACATTTTTCTAGGGTACAGAACTCCAAGCCACCCCAGGTAGTAAGGCCAGTTCTTTCTGAGCATGCTGTGAAATAATCAAGAGATTGAAGCAGTTTGACCTCTCTAGATGTCCAGATGAAAGCATCATCATTGAGGCAGAAGATCAATTTCTATAACCTCAGGTGGGAAAACTGACCATCACTGCCCAGCTTGCTCAATTCTATTGTTTATGACAACCTTATATTTTACATACTCTGCCCATTTATACCTAATCTAATTTTATAAATTAACAAACATTTTACCATCTGGAACAAAAGAAATTTGACAAACAAAATTTAGTCTTGATGGCAAAATAGTCCAGGTAAGATGAGTTAAAAGAGGGAAAGGATAAACAGAAGTAAAAATTTAGTTTTACTCTAATACTTAGAGTAAAAACATTTGACTTAAAACATTGTCAAAGATAACTGCACAAATAAAAAATTTCTAATCACAAAATTTTTTTGTAAAGGCAAAAATCAAGCCAAATTGCACCTTCTATGACATATCCAAAAATTTGTCACTGCTCTTAGGTTCATTCAGGGTACTGAATGACATGATTTAATTGCACACAAAAGTACTGGAACCATCTTTTGTTTCTTTATTTACCTCTATTATAAAATGTCTTGGCAGACTTAGCCAGTAACATTTTCTGCTTTCTCAAGAAAAAGATAATTTACCCATTTAAAGATATTAGGCTCCTGTGTATTGTTTTTCCCCATTTGGTATCCATGGTTCCCCTCTGAACACTTGAGTGCCTGCAATCAGGGCACAATGACACTCACTAATAGCTGAACCACTGCACCCACCCTAATGCTGTGTGGTTCCCAGATTCACCACTGCAGAGCCCCAGCAATGTGGAACGGCGTGACTGTGCAGAGGCAGGCTCCTCTCCACTGCTACATCTGTTCTTCTCCTCTCCCCAGTGCATCTGTTGTGAAGCGGAACTTCTGCTAAGCACAAGTTGGCCCAAACTTGGGCCCTTTTTTCTCTGAAATTCTCATTCTCTAAAGTTCTAGTGCTTGGATTCAAATACTCAGACACCAATAGCAGTTCCAGAAGAAATATTGTTCTTTCTTTCTTTTTTTTTTTCATTAAGAATACTTCCATTGATAGAAATAAAGTGGTTAGTGTTATTTTTCTGACAGAAAAAAATGTATTTTGATTTTTCTGAAATGTGGTAAAAAGTGGTACACTTATTTATAAAGTAAAGATGATACAAATGCAAAGATTTCCACTTTGGGGGAATTTTGACTCCATAAACTGTTTTATTCTTTAATGACTTATCTCATCCTCAAGAAGAAGCAAATAGCATGTATTTTTATTATTTATGAATTAAAAATATTTTCCCATAGAAGATGGAAAAAGATGGCATGAGCCCTTGAAATATTTGAAGATAATCCAGTTAAGTCTAAAAATCAGAATTTTTAACCAAATTAAATCATAATGATAAAATGAACTTTTTTATTAGTACCAGTGGAATCACCAGATTTCTAGAGGCCATTTTTACTCTTTTGGGGCAGATAATTTTGTGCCCAGGGTCAGCATTCAGCATTCATGGGAGTCCAGCCACAATAACTTTACTTAGTCCTATTAGAATTTCAAAAGTATAGTACAGGAGCTTCTAGGGATACAAATATATTTTTTTGCCTTAAAAAACAAACAAACAAACAAAAAAACTAGCTATTCTCTCCAGTCAGTAGTTCCAATATTTTGTTTGCCTAACAAAATTCACTGCCACTTCTAGTCTACCATTTTTCTCAAGCATTATCTGACAAACTTGATCTTCTGGTTCATAAACACTCTGAGAACAGTGACCATCACTTACACAGCCCCAGCAGTAGCTGATGCAGCAGTAAATCATGCAATAAATATGTACTGAATAAAAGGATCCTTAAAAGATGAGTTATAGGATTTTCCACATGCTTAGAATAGACATTTGCCTTAGAAATGTTCATTATTTTAATGCCAAACTTTGGTTAATGAATAGTTTAAGTCACTTGCAAAGTGTGAGTTTCCAGTTATCTTGTCACTATAGCCAAGACCTTGCACAGATGTCTGCACTATGATTAGAAAAAATCCCTAATTTACTCCTGCTCCTCTGTTCACCTCCTCTCTAGCTTACTAGGCACTTGAACTGAGTGCTGGGCTCTCTTTCACACCATGTAGGGCAGAATTAGTGCTAGGCTTTTGTTGACATGGTTTTGTTTTGTGAAAGACATTGGTCCAGAGGTGAAACAAAAGTAGAATACTGCAGAGCCTTCCGCCATTTTTTTTTCTGAGAGCCCATTCAACTTCCTTTTCCTCCATGTTATTTGTAGTACGCTTTCCCATTAGTAGACCCACTAGAAACAACCCCTCAGCCAGAAAGATGGCCGTCTCCAGTGCATCACACACCAAGTATCAGAGCCATTTTATTTAAGCATTAGTCACCTGCTTTCTGGGTGTGTATTTGTCTTCCTTCCATGTATTTTTAGTGCAGAAATTAAGTATAAAACTGGATGTTTATATTACTTCATCAGTACCTCTCAGAGGAGCTCTGTTAATTAATATATAAAGGGACCAGGAATATCATTGGGGACAAGAGATAATATTAACTACTAGAGTGTACTTCCTGTTCTCTCTATAATATCTATATCCAGCATTTAAGGAGCACCTCCAACAGAACATGGAGGAGGTCTCATCACTCCACAAGCAGGAATTGGGCAGAAATTACCACCTACAGAAAAGTCTATCAGCAGCAGAGGAGCTCTTCCTGTGTGCACACGGGCTGGTTGGCGTGGTCAGTCACCTGTGGGTTACCTGTGGGCATCAGCCAGACAATGCTCCATACCAGCGTGGCAACTGAAGTCCCTGTGCCCCCTCCACTCATGAGTATAGGCACGGATCTGAGACACGTGGTTTACAAGCATGCGGGCAGCATCAATGAATGAAGATAGCAGTCCCCTCACAAGTAACTGAACACTCTCCAGGCAGCTCAAGCCAACAATGTGTTTTATACGCCTTTCATTTTTACTAGACACTGGTGAGATCTAAAAAAAAAAAAAAAAAAAAAACTGCTGACAGAGAAGTAGCTAGGCAAAGCTATAGAGCCACGGCTCTGTTTTTCTCTCAAACAGACAAGCAGGGCTTTAAATCACTGCAAAGCTTCCTTTTTCCTTTTTTGTGGTTGTTTGCTTTCCTTTAAATTTTGACCAAAATATGATGGTGGCAAGGAAACTGTGATTGGAGAGCACAAGTCTGGCTATCTCATTAGCTAAATCCTCAGCCCTACAGAAACCTCGATTTGTGTGTTCTGAAAATGGCAAGAGATAAGAATTGTGTATTCAAATAATATAGTAGTAAAACCAAGATTCAAGGGTTGTTAATCTCAAACATATTATGGGATTGCAGAGCAACTAAGGTACTGAGTGTCTCCATTTTAATTACCAGGGTTGGCAGAGGAATCCAATTATGTTGCTGTGTCCCCAACGTAACCCTTCCTCTCTTTGTTTGCTGCTCGCCTATTCCAAGCATTTTTTGATCACCTTTGTTTATTTGTTTGTTGTGCTTTGCTTTCTACTATGCAAGTCTCCTGCTTTGATTTGAGAGATACGTTCAGAGGTTTTATTCTCATGGAAAGAGTTATTCATCATGCTTTTGCAACCACAAAATGTTTCCTGTTAAGAATATTTTTTTTCTTTTATCATTCCCTAGTGGAATTGAGACAATGAGGATGACTGGATTCCCATAACTGCTAGACCACTGCTTTAATCTGGTGATTAGGCATGGGTTGTGCAATTTAGTCTAACTCCGAACTTCCGACATCATTGCACCTAAAAAAAAAACTATGTATTTTGAGAACTATCAAGCTAAGGGTCAAGTTTCATTCCATATGAATTCTTAGAACTATGATAAAGAAAGAATCCTTAGACTTTCTGCTTCCAAATATATTTTCACACCTTAGAATACATAATAACTCAACTGAGTGCAAGTAAAACAAAATGCTCAATTTAAATTATCATTCTTATTGATATTTGGGCAGAAACATTATTTGAATAGATAAACAAAAGCACTCTTATAATAAACATCAAATTAATGACAAAGTTATTTCCATTCCACCCTCCACTATCCCTGGAATCTACTCTTTTAACATCTGTAAGCCCCTTGATCACAAGGTGATATTTTAGACATTTATGTTCTATCCCCCAGTTGCTTTAGCACTGTGGCATTCATATAGGTTCTCATTAATTCATTTGATGGCTATTCATTGAGCACTTACTCTGTGTCAGGTACTATGCTAAAGGCTGCAGATGCAGCAGTGAACATAACACACAAAACTTCCTATGCTCATGGGACATGTATTCCATTGGAAGAAAACATACAATAAACAAAGGAAATTAGTAAATATGTAATACATTAGTAGAAGAACTAAGGAGGTAGACAAAGCTGAAAAGGGGGGATAAAAATTAAGGACATGTATAATTGTAGATAGGGTGGCCCGGGAAGGTGATATCTGAGTACTTGAGAAAACCAAAGAAAGTGATAGAAGCAGTCATGGGATGTTTGGGGGAAGGGCATTGACCGAGGAGGGGGTAGCAAGTGTGAAGTCCCTGAGGAGGGATTGCTGCAGGAGAAAGAGAAAGGGGAAGATTGGTAGGAGACAGGATGAAATTATGGAGTGGGCTGGGTGACAAGTGATAGGCAGAGTATCTTGTAGTTAATTATAAGGACACGGTTTTTTACTCTGAATAATATGGCAGACTATTTTAAGGTTTGAGCAACAAAGGGAAATCATGTGACTTATGTTTTAAATCATCATACCAGCTTATGGGCTTAGAATGGATGAAGGACATCAAAACTGAAAGCAGAGAGACCAGTTAAAATAATACCAAGACTCTTGCCGGGTAATGTAGGAGGCATGGTGAGTTCTGGAAACAACTGCATAGGAACGCTGTTAATCTTCTTTCTAGCCAATGGCATAAAGACAGGGTGATGGGCTACATTTACATCCTGTGGCCTTGGAAAAGGGTGAGAGACACTGACTGTGATCTTTGCCTATTATTACAAAGCCCTGAATGAGAAGGATAACTCACTTTTTGACTTACACTTTGTCACTTATACAATGGGACAAATAAAAATGAAATGAAGAGGAGGAAGAAGACGAAGAGGCGGGGAGAAGGAAAGGAAACAGAGCCTCTCCAAATGTCATCACACTGACCCAAAGTCCACTTTCCCAACCCTAAAACATAGCTGAGAGTAGAAAATAACTCAAGACAAGTAACTATAGCTTCTTTGATGAATTGTTTTTCACAGTTATTGTTTTCTCTATGCATAATCTTCCTAAAAGGTAAAGTGAATTACTTTGATTCTAGTCTTTTTCAGTTACCTTGCTTAGCTTTTGGATCTAGAAATTCTCTGTCCTTGGCTGTTCATCAGCTCTCTCAGCTGTTAGTCAATAAATTAAAGGATTTAATAAGCACCTACCATATATAAAACATTGTTCCAGGCATGTAAGACAAAGTCTCATAGGAAGTTGCAATGCAGTTTGGAAGACAAATTATTACACATGTTCTGAATAGGGCAATGGTACAAGTGGCTGAAAGGAAAAAACAAACAAATAAAATAATACATATCCTAGTTGTGACTCATAAACAGGAAAAAAAAACTTACTAATAGTTCAGAAGAAAGACAAACTACTCTGCATTGACATATTGGAGATTTTATGCAGAATTGAGGTTTTGAACAAATGGTAAAAATTACATTGGATGAGAAGCAAGAGTACCAGGTATAGAGAGTGCAAAAATACATTCTTGGAGAAGTGTTTGGGTAATAGACTAACAAGAATGGATTAATTAGGTTGGGATAGAATAAAAATGAGACTGTAAAGAATGGTAGGTTCTGAAAATAAAAAGCTTAGAGAACTGAGTAAATAAAGCCTGACTTGATCACATTGGCAATGGACAGCAGCTAAAGATTTTTAGGGAAAGTAAGAAGGAAGGAAAGTTTTGAAAAAGCTTTGTTTTTATGAAGATCAACCAGGAAGCCATGTGCAAGATAGACTGGAGGAGAGATGGAGCAGACATTGAGGCCCCTCAGAACTTAAGTAGCTTAATATAGTTTATGACAAATGGAAAGTGAAGGAAAGTCCTCTAAGGAAGATAAAACAAAGCAACAGGTTGTGATATTAGTGGTGGTCAAGTTTAGCATATAATGTGCAAAAATTAAATCTAAGCTGAAATTTAATCAGACAATGAAACCTCAGATTTAGAGTGCATGGATTGCATTGTTTTATGTAGTTATAATGTTTTTGTTTTCTTATTTATCAGACTATCTGTGAACATACTATAATTTGCCCCCCACTAGTGATAATCAGCTAATCTCTTATGTGAGAGATGTCTTTTTTTTTCTTAGAACATTGTGCCCTCAAGTCACATCTGTTATACTTCTGGCCTCATCACAAACCCTTCGGAATAGAGAGTGCTATTGAATTGAGTTTCCATTTGGATTTCTTCCAGAGCCATTGCTTTGAGAGCAGCACATGAAATAACAAAATTGGCACGGGATGGGTTTACTCCATGGCTAACTCTGTTGTTTTCTGTTGATGATAAGTGAATGGAATGGTTGAAAATGTAATCTACAATGTTGTTTTTCTGTGCAGACAGATTACATGATATGTAATTTACCATTTATCTTCAGTTATATTCCAATGCTTCAAATATTTCAGGAAACATCTCTATTATGTCTTATGACAGATAACTGATAACAATAGAGGATTGAAAATAAAGCAGAAATGATAGTACTCTCATTCACTAGCTAGCACACAATAGCCAACCTTTTATAGTGATAGTAGTTTCCTGGCAAAAGCAGTAATGTCATTTGGATTCTTTATATTGCTATGATATGAAATAAGGGTAAGCATCTTGGAAACTAATATAAATTAAAGGAAGACAGGGAAAGTTAAACAGATCAGGGTATTTTTGAGAGGGAGGTATCAGAATACTCTGTGGAAATCCTTTTTTTTTAATTTCACTTGTTAAAGCAACATCCCAGACTTGTGCTTTTAAAAGAAATGACAGTATAAGGCAAAAAAAAAAAAAAAAAAAAAAAAATCAATGAAGTTCAATGTTCAAAAAAATTTTTAAATATGTTTATTTTTATAACCTAGACTTCAGCTAAGGCCCCCAATATATGTATTTAAATGAAATTGCCTCAGTTCCTTTCCTACACCACACACAGTTGACTCCTGAGGTCCTGAGTTTCTAGATATCAGTGGTTGAAGAGGGTGACACTTTTATTGTTTCTTCTTTTTTTTTTTTTTTCTTGTCTGCCTTCGACCTTCTGCGTCTGTTGAATGTGTTCAACAATAGATCATCTTGCCATCCATCATACATTGTTCTGTACTCTATTTGTCTTCAAGGAAATGGAGCAAAACCTCTTTTGTTTGATTTTCCTCCAAACATCACTTGTACAAAGAGTTTTCAGTATGAGAAACTTGACCAAAGTTTCTGAGTGATAGAGGGAAGTTATTTTAAAGTATCCCAACACAATAACCAAAAATAAGATGATATATGGTCTTGTTTTTGCCCTTGTGGTTTGGACGCCCTCTTTCATTCACTGCAGTCTCACACTCTTTTCTTTACTGTACCTGCCCTTAGAGCTTCTCCAGAAACGTAAATGCTTTCACTTAACTATATAGAATAATTTAATCCTCTAATCCCCACTCATCTGTAGGTCTGTCTTTTCGTATCCAAGTACTCGTTAATTTGATATTGTGAATTGTGACCCATTTTCTCCAAATTGCAACTTTTTAGCATTACCCCACAATTCTCTGCCAGAAGAATGAAGCTGCATACAAATGTTTTTCCCTCCACTGATATAAATTATAGCATACCCCTTAGTGGACAGAAGAATGGCTATTTCATTTTTGTTTTAAATAACATATTTTTCTCTATTATGCTTTCATAAATTTTTATATTATCCTACATAACAAAAGCAATTGCATTTTTCTTGAGTGATTTCACATCAGTGACCACCATACAAAACTCCCTTGAAATTCTGAGTCTGATTTGGGGCAGTCCAACATATTTCATGATTAGCACCACTGGAGAAATGTTGTAAGAGAGAAGAAAAGAAGCATCAGGTTTGATATTTATTAGTGGAGGATAAATCCATTTATTTCTATAATTTATAACTTTTAAGAGATATTTTCCAAAGTTCCTTCTGGGTTGGCAGAGGGCAGTTACAGCTCCAGAAGATGTCAAATATGATTGGCTCAATGTCAAATAATGACTTTTTCTTTCTTTCTTTTTGATTGTATTACATGAAAAAAAAGTATCATTTCACTTCCAATAATAAAAAGAAAACAACAGGTGGATATCATGCTGAGAACTTGGTGAAGTTTAGAAATATGTGAAGGTAATGTTTTTCAATTTCTTGTCTGGTAAGAGATTAGTATTTCACTAGTTAACATTATAAAAACATTTGAACCCTTATTAATAGGTACTAAATACTACTTTGAAAGGCTAATAATTTATTAATGTTTAAAAATTTTTTAATCTTTCAAAAATTAAATATATCACATTATTTGAGAGAAAAAGAGAATATGGTATCTTATAAAGGTAAACTCTCACTGATATTCAACGGTAACTAAGAAGTATTTTCCAGGCTTAAATCCAGATCCTAAATCCTCTGAGATTCTGCCCAAACACTAGTTCCCATATTATTCCAAACCGGTTTTTATGATGCTGAGCCTACTGTGGCTGCAGCATTCTCATTTATTTTTATATACTCTGTTCCTTTCTTCATTATTGATACTGAGAATTGCCAAGCATCCTTCTAAGTACTTAGCACAACTTAATTTTTTTAAATGGGCAAGACTTGAATAGACACTTCACAAGGGAGGATATATGAATTTCCGATAAGGACACGAAAAACAACACATTGTCAGTTATCAGAAGAAATATTCATTAAACAATATTGAATACTCACTGAAATAGCTGAAGTTAAAAAGTGTGGGTAAGAATATGGGGAAACCGCTCTTCCGCTGCCATTTAAAATCCAGCTCCATAAAACGCTCCGCTGCCCTTGCCACTCTACTCGGTCTGCGTCGCAGCACCCCCTGCCGACAGCTCCGCCACCATGGAGGGCATGAAGGACGACAGCGATAGAGGCATTAGCAGAGGGAGCCAAAATTAACGAGAGCAAGAATCAGCAGGATTACGGTAAAATGTTTATTGGAGACTTGAGCTGGGTTACAAGCAAGGAAGATCTGACTGTTTGTCTCGATTTGGAGAGGCTGTAGACTGTCCTATTAAAACAGATCCAGTCCCTGAAGAGCGAATGGATTAGGATTTGTGCTTTTCAAAGATGCTGTTAATGTTGATAAGGTTTTGGAACTGAAAGAACACGAACTGGATGACATGTTGATTGACCAACCCCAAAAGGGTGAAGGCTTTAAAAGGGAAAGAGCCCCCCCTCCAAAAAAAATGCTTTTGTGGGTGGATTGAGTCCTGAAGAGCAAATAAAAGAGTATTTTGAAGCATTTGGCGAGATCAAAAATATTGAACTTCCCATGACATAAAAACAAATAAAAGAGGATTTTGTTTCATCACATATACAGATGAAGAGCCAGTAAAGAAATTATTAGAAAGCAAATGTCATCAGATTGGTTCTGGGAAGTGTGAAATCAAAGTTGCACAACCCAAAGAGGTATACAGACAGCAATAGCAACACCTGAAAGGAGGAAGACAGGCTGCAGCTGCTGGACCAGGTGATGCTAGGGTCATGGTAGAGGTCAGGGCCAAAACTGGAACCAAGGATTGAATAACCATTATGATCAAGGATATGGAAATTACAATAGTGCCTATGGTGGTGATCAAAACTATAGTAGCTATGGTGGATATGATTATACTGGGTGTAATTGTGGGAACCGTGGATATGGCATGGATATGCAGACTTCAGTGGCCAACAGAGCACATATAGCAAGGCATCTTGAGGGGTGGCAATCAACGCAACAATTACCAGCCATACTAAAGGAGGACTTTGGAGAAAAGAGGAAATTCTAAAGTAACCCGTCTTGCAGGATGATGTTGAAGATTGGTCTTCCGTTGATCTAACATGATTATTTTGTAAAAGACTTTCTAGTGTACAAAAAACAACTGCCCATCTATATGTAGCTGCCAATTAGCTTTCTTTGTTTTTACTTTGTCCTTTGCTGTCTGTGTTATGCCTTGGTGTGGATTTGTGTTTATACTAATTTTATTTGTATGACTTCATGTTAAACCTCAAATAAATGCTTCTTTATGTGATTGTTGAAAAAAACAAGAGTATGGGGAAACTGAAGCTCTTGAACATTGGAAGTAGAAAATAGATTTGCAAGATGTTGCCTTTGGGGGGAACAAGGTAAAAGGTACATGTGATCTCTCTGCATTTCTTACAGCTGAAGGTCAACCTATAATTATCCAAAAATAAAAAGCTTAATTAAAATGTTTATAGTAGATTTCTTTCTGAACTAAATAATAAAATAATATAGAATGAACATAACTTATGAAGAAATACAAAAATATATAAATTATGAATAATGATCTTCCACCACTGCCTCACCTTTTCCACTGTATCTCACATCCCAGCTGACTTGGTCAATGTAAGAAGTTTGTTACATATCCGTCTATAATTTTCTCCATCTCATGCAAACACAACAAGCATGTAGATACATGTATAAAGTGTTTATGTATGTTTCTTGATTTTTTGTGTGTTTGTTTAATATGATCATACCACCTGTGCCAGTTTGAATGTACTGTGTCCCCCAAACGCCATTATCTTTGATGTAGTCTTGTGGGGAAGATGTTTTGGTGCTGATTAGATTTGCTTGGAATGTGCCCCACCCAGCTGTGGGTGATGACTCTGATGAGATATTCCCATGGAGGCATGGCCCCACCCATTCAGGGTGGGACTTGATCAGTGGAGCCATATAAATGAGCTGACTCAAAGAGAAGGAACTCAATGCAGCTGTGAGTGACGTTTTGAAGAGGAGCAAGCTTGCTAGAGAGGAATGTCCTGGGAGAAAGCCATTTTGAAACCAGAACTTTGGAGCAGATGCCAGTCATGTGCCTTCCCAGCTAACAGGGGTTTTTCAGACACCACTGGCCATCCTCCAGTGAAGGTACCCGATTGTTGATGTGTTACCTTGGACACTTTATGGCCTTAAGACTGTAACTGTGTAGCCAAATAAACCCCCTTTATATAAAAGCCAATCCATCTCTGGTGTTTTGCATTCTGCAGCATTAGCAAACTAGAACACCACCTAAATTTCTATCAAACTTTCTCCCTTGCATAACAATATAATATGGAGATTATTTTAATCAAGACAGATAGATAGTTAGATGTAAGTGATTACTTTTAATGGATGCATACCATTTCATGGGAAAAATTCATTTAGTGCAATTTATTTCGTCATTCCCCTATTCACAAAGAATGTTTTGTGCTATTACAAACAGTGCACCAACTCTAATACACATACACATACATACAATGCATACATACCTATGCTTTACTTTCTTTCATATAGAGTTCATGAGGTTGGACTGCATAATAATGTTTTAAAATTATAATGGATAGTACAGACCAAAATAATAATTTTGAGCTGTGTAACAAAAGCCTTTATATATGACATCTGTATCTCCCCTGCTTGGACTCCAATGAATAAATGCTAATTCTTATCCACCATGCAGAGAGCTTTGTGATAGAAAACAATACCTGTTAATTCAGAGTCTATTGTCGTTAAATACCTTCTCAGTAGAAAATCAAAACATAGTTTGAGGAGGAATCATTGATATGCAGGAAATAAAACATTGATTCCACTTTATTACATTCCATTGAAATAAATGTCTACAGGTCCTTATATCATTCTTTGTTAAGTTTGGATTTCACTCTATTAATGAAGATATAAGTGGCCTTTATGCCCTATTTTATGTATTATAATAAGTCTTAACTGCACAAACTTTGACCTTGTTTTTCGGTTTCAAGATTTGCCCACAATGACAAACTTCAGACATTGTATCCTGTGTTGAATTCTTTGGCATAATTAGTTTGAGGGATATATTTGAAAGTACATTTTTTTCTGTTCATATCAGGTTTTTTTCTTTTCATTATTTTTTTTATTAGAGAAGTTGTAGCTTTACAGAAAAAAATCATGCAGAAAGTATAGAGTTCCCATATATCTCCCCCACATGCTGTTGTACCTTTGGTTAACATTTGGCTTTTGTGTAGTAACTTGGTTACAATTGATGAAATAATATTATTATAGTTACACTATGAACCATAGTCTGTATTTTATATTAGGATTCACTCTTTGTTTTGTATAGTTATGGATTTTAAGATTTTTTAGTTTGGTAACATACATACCACCTAAAATGTCCCTTTATAACCACTATCAAATATACAATTCACTGGTATTAATGATATCCACAGTGTTCTGCTTACCATCACCACCATCCAATACCAAAATTTTTCCTTCACCCCAAACAGATATTCTGTACCAATTAAGAATTAATGCCACAACCCTACCCCACCTCAACACCTGGTAATCTAGTTTACATATCTATCCTAGTTTCTGAGTCTATGAATTTGCATACTCTAATTATTTCATATAAGCGAGATCATACAAGATTTGTCCTTTTGTGTCTGGCTTATTTCGCTCAACATGACATCTTCAAGGTTCATCCATGTTGATGAATGTATTAGAACTTCATTCCTTTTACGGCCTAATAATATTCCATTGTATGTACACAATCACATTTTGTGTATTCATAAATTCATACACTCAGAGTCCTCAAACCCTGCCATTGATGAAATTTCCATATAACTCTAAATAACCAAATTATAGTTAGCTTCCTTTTGAATTTGTAAAATGACCATATCATAGGGGAAATAAACTAAGCAAGGCCCTTCATTATGTTGTGTTCCTTTTGCCATTGTTCCCAGTTCAAATTTTATTCTTCTATTAGGATTTTTGTTTACACATACCATGTTTTCATTTTCCTCTTGTGTGCAATTTTAAAAAGGAATAATAACAATAGCCTAACCATCTCAGAATTTTTCAAATGTAGATGAAGTAAATATCAAACAAATTATCAGCCTAGATTATAGCTATTTACAGGAAAAGTTGAATATTATAGATTTTTCTAATAAATATAAAAGAAACACTTAAGAAATAAATCCTTTACTTTGCAGTTTTAAAGTATTCTAATTGACTTTTTACAAATATCTCTATTAAACTACAAACCCTTTCTTGGCAAAATCCTGCCTTCCTAAATGTGTGCTTCCTGAATACCCTGAATTCCTGAATAATAAAATTTTACCCTAATTTTATAGTAGAAGTGGGTTACATGGTAGCTTGGCGAGCTTTAATCTTATGCAATTAAAATAAAAGTTTTAGTTCATTTACTAAAATCACTTTCTGGAACAGTTTTCAGTTTGCAAGCAATTCTTCAATTTATCTTGCTCTGTATTATTGTCATGTATGAGCAAGAAAATAAAACAAAATGCAAAAGTCTAGAATTAGTAAATAATCGTTAAATCAGAAGACTTTCCTATTTCTAGCTTTCTTCAGTGATCTCCACAGAGCATTTGTTACCTCTTCCACTAGTCTTCTGCAACTGTATTTCAGGTCTTCTCTTAAAGAATTTGTGTTTCTGTAGGATTACTAATCTAGGTGATGTTGTTTGGGTTGCTTACTGTTGTCTCTGTCTTTTATTTCTATGAGAGAAAGAAAATGAGGTGCTAATGGAATAGCTTACCCAGAATATGAAACTTTTAAGTCCATAATTTAAGTCCAAGAGATATTCTTGCTCAGTCCCTGTTTTCACTCAGTTAGGGGAGTTAGGGGATATTTTATCCATTTCTCAGATGGGACAGTAGAGAGTGAGAGATGTTAAAGTGACTTTCAAGAATAGTGTGTGGCAAATTATAAGAGCTTAAACAGAAACAGTAATTGAATGAATGTTTGAATGCAGATTACTAATAAGTGCTAGAATGGGGAATATAATCTAGGCTTCTTTCTACAAATATTTGTATCACTGCTAAGCACATTGCTGATTACATTAAATATAAAGAATTCATAAGGGTATTAAGTTATATTCATGTTCAAGAATTGGCCTTTCTTATTAAAATTCTCAATTTTTTCCTGTTTCTTTCTTCTGCCAAACCATGTGCTATTTAATGACAGGTCAAGGAGAAAAATCACAACCCTGTGGGAACCAGGAAATCATTCCCTTAAATTCATCTCTTCAGTCACTAAATATATGATACTTAATCAGACCTTTCCTTGAAATGTCATATTTGCATTCTTCTAGAAATTAAATATATTTCAAACAACTGTGCTTTGTTTGATATTTCTATACCTTGCTGTATCCATTTTCATGAGCCTCTCAGTTTAAAATCATATTAGTCTTATAAAACTTTATTTTTGTTGGTTAACATATACATTTTACACTTAGGAACAGGTGTAAACTCTGACATCTGGAACAACCATCAGAAAAGAATGTCCCTGAGGCACTTACACAAGGGGATATCAATACACATTCACACAATGACATTTCAGACAGATAAATGCCCTTATATCAGGGTACCAAATAAGAAAAATAAAAAGCATGAGCAAAGAGCACATGACATAAAATGAAATACATATGTAGGGACTGACCATCATTTGCAGAGGTTAGGGCCTGATCCATGGCGAAACTGAAGTCCATTTTAAAATGGAAGATTTAACATTTAGCAGCTAAGCACATAAAAGAGAATTCATAACAGAAAAACCTACTTCAATTGGAATGACCTTTCTCAGAGATATCTTTTACAGATTTTCCTTCTGGCTGTCTCTTTTCTTCCTTGTTCTACCCCAGACCTTTCTCCATAGAGGCCTTTTTCTTTCTTTCCTTACAGATAATGCTTACTTTTACCCTCTTCAGCCTTGTGAATCAGCTTCCACTGTGAAAAACTTTGAGATCTTATTTCTGCCCTGGTGTTTGAAGATTTAGGGAGTTCCTGAGTCCTCTGTATTATATCAGTCTTTTTCCAGTAGCCCTCAAGGAGTTGATTCAAATTATGATAATAAGGAGCAGAACTGAGGAGGTTGATCACAGTCCATATACATCAAACTCCTCAACATTTTTTTCCATTTTTTCTTTATTTTATCCCATCCACACAAAAGCCTTAAGGGGCCCTTTTAAATCTGAAGTGATGGCATAAGAAGGGAGTCACAGATTTGATATAAGAAGATGCTATGAATGATGGAAGTAGCCTCATTGTTGTAATAAATTTTATTAATATGCCCTTATGACTGAATTAAATAAATATTTTGGAGAAATATAATTGCCTTATCATTTTTTTAAGTCAGTCAAAATCTTTCTTTTCATGGTAACTAACTTAGTTCCACAGTGAATGAGCTTTGAGAATTTGCAAAACTGATCAATCCAATACATACATCTTAAACAAGTTACATTTTAGTATCATAAGCTTAAAGGCTACAGTTAGGGAAAAGTGGAAAAGATAATAACATGCTTGGAAAGTTCAGCAACCAGGGCTTCTGGGAACTCTCTCTGCTCCCTCATTTAGATGGTGGTAGGCTTTCCTGACTGTCCAGAGTGAGACTGAATCCTAGCCAGGATTCAGGAAGACTCAAGGGAGAAATTTCCACACTCCTTATATTCCCAGTTATATCACTTAGGAAATCTAACATTATGTGGCTCCTAAACTTCTTTTGGAAAGTCATGTCACTTATGGGCTCAGATTATGATACCCTACTAGGCCATCATCACCTTATGCATATATTTTCCACAGAGTATATGTAAAACTAACTAGTCTGGACATCCTCAAACATTTATTTTTTGCACACAAAGCTTAGGAGAGACTGAGACTGAAAAACTTGACCAAGGCTTACCTCAGCATGATTTCTCAGCAGAGAAGTTTTTATGTGAGCGGATCATCATAATGAGTCAAAATGGTGCACTTGGTGCTTCCATCTCCCAAGAGACATTGTAAACAGCCAGCATGATCGCTCTGAAGAATAATATGGATTCATTCTAGAAACCTCAACAAATGACCTTGGTACTATGCCATCCAAACTGATAAGAGGTAATGTTCTCCTTTTTTCCTCTATTAGAAAGGTCAGACAGTCCCAAATGTATAACATGGCACAATTCCAATAAGATAATTCACTTTAAAGTCCATTCATTGACTATTATATTTAAATTAATGAAGAAAACTAGCCTGTTTTCTTATGGAATATTACAGGTGGAATATTTGTACATGTATGGTAAAAGGATCTTGGCTTGAGAGACTGAATAGAATTCACCCTAGGTTTGAGATATGTTTAAGTCTAGCGGGTCTGTTTAAATGCCTTCCAGGATCTGTTTACCTAAAGTACTAATGAACTTATTGGGAAATAATTCATCTCTAAGAAAAAAAGTCAGTTCTTGTACCCAAACTTGATTCAAATTTCAAGAAAATTCTGGATATGTATCAAATATTTTTTATCTGCTTCCTTGATGAGAGGAGGAGAAGTGGTATAACTGCATATAAATAAAAAAGAACTGGGGAGGCGGGGCAAGATGGCAGACTGGTGAGCTGTATGTTTTAGTTACTCCTCCAGGAAAGTAGGTAGAAAGCCAGGAACTGCGTGGACTGGACACCACAGAGCAATATGACTTTGGGCATGCTTCATACAACACTCATGAAAACATGGAACTGCTGAGATCAGTGAAATCTGTAAGTTTTTGTGGCCAGGGGACCCGCACCCCTCCCTGAAAGGCTCAGTCCCATGGGAGGAGGAGCTGTCAGCTCCAGGAAGGAGAAGGGAGAACTGCAGTGGCAGCCCTTATCGGAAACTCATTCTACTGATCCAAACTCCAACCATAGATAGACTGAGACCAGACACCAGAGAATCTGAGAGCAGCCAGCCCAGCAGAGAGGAGACAGGCATAGAAAAAAACAGCACAAAAGACTCCAAAATAAAAGCGGAGGATTTTTGGACTTCTGGTGAACATAGAAAGGGGAAGGGCAGAGCTCAAGCCCTGAGGCTCATATGCAAATCCCGAAGAAAAGCTGATCTCTCTGCCCTGTGGACCTTTCCTTAATGGCCCTGGTTGCTTTGTCTCTTAGCATTTCAATAACCCATTAGATCTGTGAGGAGGGCCCTTTTTTTTTTTTAATCCTTTTTTCTTTTATCTAAAACAATTACTCTAAGAAGCCCAATACAGAAAGCTTCAAAGACTTGCAATTTGGGCAGGTCAAGACAAGAGCAGAACTAAGAGAGCTCTGAGACAAAAGGCAATAATCCAGTGGCTGAGAAAATTCACTAAACACCACAACTTCCCAAGAAAAGGGGGGTGTCCACTCACAGCCATCATCCTGGTGGACAGGAAACACTCCTGCCCATCGCCAGCCCCATAGCCCAGAGCTGCCCCAGACAACCCAGTGTGACGGAAGTGCTTCAAATAACAGGCACACACGTCAAAACAGGGTGTGGACATTAGCCTCCCCTGCAACCTAAGCTGATTGTCCCAGAGTTGGGAAGGTGGAGCAGTGTGTATTAACAAAGCCCCATTCAGCCATCATTTCAGCAGACTGGGAGCCTCCCTACACAGCCCAGCAGCCCAGAACCACGTGGGGGGACGGCACTCACCTGTGACATAGCACAGTCATCCCTCAACAGAGGACAAGGGGGTGCACGGCCTGGAAGAGGGACCCACTCGCAAGTCTCAGGAGCCATATCCCAATACCAAGGACTTGTGGGTCAGTGGCAGAGACAAACTGTGGCAGGACTGAACTGAAGGATTAGACTATTGCAGCAGCTTTAAAACTCCAGGAACACCAGGGAGATTTGATTGTTAGAGCCACCCCCCCTCCCTGACTGCCCAGAAATACGCCCCATATACAGGGCGGGCAACACCAACTACACACACAAGCTTGGCACACCAATTGGACCCCACAAGACTCACTCCCCCACTCACCAAAAAGGCTAAGCGGGGGAGAACTGGCTTGTGGAGAACAGGTGGCTCGTGGACGCCACCTGCTGGTTAGTTAGAGAAAGTGTACTCCATGAAGCTATAGATCTGATAAATTAGAGATAAGGACTTCAATTGGTCTACAAATCCTCAAAGAACGCTATCAAGTTCAGCAAATGCCAAGAGGCCAAAAACAACAGAAAATTATAAAGCATATGAAAAAACCAGACGATATGGATAACCCAAGCCCAAGCACCCAAATCAAAAGATCAGAAGAGACACAGCACCTAGAGCAGCTACTCAAAGAACTAAAAATGAAAAATGAGACCATAGTACGGGATACAAAAGATATCAAGAAGACCCTAGAAGAGCATAAAGAAAACATTGCAAGACTAAATAAAAAAAATAGATGATCTTATGGAAATTAAAGAAACTGTTGACCAAATTAAAAACATTCTGGACACTCATAGTACAAGACTAGAGGAAGTTGAACAACGAATCAGTGACCTGGAAGATGACAGAATGGAAAATGAAAGCATAAAAGAAAGAATGGGGAAAAAAAATTGAAAAAATCAAAACAGACCTCAGGGATATGATAGATAATATAAAACGTCCAAATAGAAGACTCATTGGTGTTCCAGAAGGGGAAGAAAAGGGTAAAGGTCTAGGAAGAGTATTCAAAGAAATTGTTGGGGAAAACTTCCCAAATCTTCTAAACAACATAAATACACAAATCATAAATGCTCAGCGAACTCCAAATAGAATAAATCCAAATAAACCCACTCCGAGATATATTCTGATCACACTGTCAAACATGGAAGAAAAGGAGCGAGTTCTGAAAGTGGCAAGAGAAAAGCAATTCACCACATACAAAGGAAACAGCATAAGACTAAGTAGTGACTACTCAGTAGCCACCATGGAGGCGAGAAGGCAGTGGCATGATATATTTAAAATTCCAAGTGAGAAAAATTTCCAACCAAGAATACTTTATCCAGCAAAGCTCTCCTTCAAATTTGAGGGAGAGCTTAAATTTTTCACAGACAAACAAATGCTGAGAGAATTTGCTAACAAGAGACCTGCCCTACTGGAGATACTCAAGGGAGCCCTACAGACAGAGAAACAAAGAAAGGACAGAGAGACTTGGAGAAAGGTTCAGTACTAAAGAGATTCAGTATGGGTACAATAAAGCATATTAATAGAGAGAGGGGAAAAATATATATGACAAATATAAACCAAAGAATAAGATGGCTGATTCAAGAAATGCCTTCACGGTTATAATGTTCAATGTAAATGGATTAAACTCCCCAATTTAAAGATATAGATTCGCAGAATGGATCAAAAAAAATGAACCATCAATAGGTTGCATACAAAAGACTCATCTTAAGACACAGGGACACAAAGAAACTGAAAGTGAAAGGATGGAAAAAAATATTTCATGCCAGCTACAGCCAAAAGAAAGCAGGTGTAGCAATATTAATCTCAGATAAAATAGACTTTAAATGCAGGGATGTTTTGAGAGACAAAGAAGGCCACTACATACTAATAAAAGGGGCAATTCAACAAGAAGAAATAACAATCATAAATGTCTATGCACCCAATCAAAGTGCCACAAAATACATGAGAGAAACACTGGCAAAACTGAAGGAAGCAATTGATGTTTCCACAATAATTGTGGGAGACTTCAACAAAACACTCTCTCCTACAGATAGATCAACAAGACAGAAGACCAATAAGGAAATTGAAAACTTAAACAATCTGATAAATGAATTAGATTTAACAGACATATATAGAACATTACATTCCAAATCACCAGGATACACATACTTTTCTAGTGCTCACGGAACTTTCTCCAGAATAGATCATATGCTGCGACATAAAACAAGCCTCAATAAATTTAAAAAGATTGAAATTATTCAAAGCACATTCTCTGACCACAATGGAATACAATTAGAAGTCAATAACCATCAGAGACTTAGAAAATTCACAAATACCTGGAGGTTAAACAACACATTCCTAAACAATCAGTGGGTTAAAGAAGAAATAGCAAGAGAAATTGCTAAATATATAGAGATGAATGAAAATGAGAACACAGTATACCAAAACCTATGGGATGCAGCAAAAGCAGTGCTGAGGGGGAAATTTATAGCACTAAACGCATATATTAAAAAGGAAGAAAGAGCCAAAATCAAAGAACTAATGGATCAACTGAAGAAGCTAGAAAATGAACAGCAAACAAATCCTAAACCAAGTACAAGAAAAGAAATAACAAGGATTAAAACAGAAATAAATGACATAGAGAACAAAAAAACAATAGAGAGGATAAATATCACCAAAAGTTGGTTCTTTGAGAAGATCAACAAGATTGACAAGCCTCTAGCTAGACTGACAAAATCAAAAAGAGAGAAGACCCATATAAACAAAATAATGCATGAAAAAGGTGATGTAACTGCAGATCCTGAAGAAATTTAAAAAATTATAAGAGGATACTATGAACAACTGTATGGCAACAAACTGGATAATGTAGAGGAAATGGACAATTTCCTGGAAACATATGAACAATGTACACTGACCAGAGAAGAAATAGAAGACCTCAATCAACCCATCACAAGCAAAGAGATCCTATCAGTCATCAAAAATCTTCCCACAAATAAATGCCCAGGGCCAGATGGCTTCACAGAGGAATTCTACCAAGCTTTCCGGAAAGAACTAATACCAATCTTACTCAAACTCTTTCAAAATATTGAAGAAAATGGAACACTACCTAACTCATTTTATGAAGCTAACATCAATCTAATATCCAAACCAGGCAAAGATGCTACAAAAAAGGAAAACTACAGGCCAATCTCCCTAATGAATATAGATGCAGAAATCCTCAACAAAATACTTGGAAATCGAATCCAAAGACACATTAAAAAAATCATACACCATGACCAAGTGGGGTTCATTCCAGGCATGCAAGGATGGTTCAACATAAGAAAATCAATCAATGTACTACAACACATTAACAAGTCAAAAGGGAAAAATCAATTGATCATCTCAATAGATGCTGAAAAAGCATTTGACAAAATCCAACATCCGTTCTTGACAAAAACACTTCAAAAGGTAGGAATTGAAGGAAACTTCCTCAATATGATAAAGAGCATATATGAAAAACCCACAGCCAGCATAGTACTCAATGGTGAGAGACTGAAAGCCTTCCCTCTAAGATCAGGAACAAGACAAGGATGCCCGCTGTCACCACTGTTATTCAACATTGTGCTGGAAGTGCTAGCCAGGGAAATCCGGCAAGAAAGAAATAAAAGGCATCCAAATTGGAAAAGAAGAAGTAAAACTGTCATTGTTTACAGACGATATGATCTTATACCTGGAAAACCCTGAGAAATCAACGATACAGCTACTAGAGCTAATAAACAAATTTAGCAAAGTAGCGGGATACAAGATTGATGCACAAAAGTCAGTAATGTTTCTATATGCTAGAAATGAACAAACTGAAGAGACACTCAAGAAAAAGATACCATTTTCAATAGCAACTAAAAAAATCAAGTACCTAGGAATCAACTTAACCAAAGATGTAAAAGACCTATACAAAGAAAACTACATAACTCTACTAAAAGAAATAGAAGGAGACCTTAAAAGATGGAAAAATATTCCATGTTCACGGATAGGAAGGCTAAATGTCATTAAGATGTCAATTCTACCCAAACTCATCTACAGATTCAATGCAATCCCAATCAAAATTCCAACAACCTACTTTGCAGACTTGGAAAAGCTAGTTATCAAATTTATTTGGAAAGGGAAGATGACTCGAATTGCTAAAGACACCCTAAAAAAGAAAAACGAAGTGGGAGGACTTACACTCCCTGACTTTGAAGCTTATTATAAAGCCACAGTTGTCAAAACAGCATGGTACTGGCACAAAGATAGACATATAGATCAATGGAATCGAATTGAGAATTCAGAGATAGACCCTCAGGTCTATGGCCAACTGATCTTTGATAAGGCCCCCAAAGTCACTGAACTGAGTCATAATGGTCTTTTCAACAAATGGGGCTGGGAGAGTTGGATATCCATATCCAAAAGAATGAAAGAGGATCCCTACCTCACACCCTACACAAAAATTAACTCAAAATGGATGAAAGATTTCAATATAAAAGAAAGTACCATAAAACTCCTAGAAGATAATGTAGGAAAACATCTTCAAGACCTTGTATTAGGCAGACACTTCCTAGACTTTACACCCAAAGCACAAGCAACAAAAGAAAAAATAGATAAATGGGAACTCCTCAAGCTTAGAAGTTTCTGCACCTCAAAGGAATTTCTCAAAAACGTAAAGAGGCAGCCAACTCAATGGGAAGAAATTTTTGGAAACCATGTATCTGACAAAAGACTGATATCTTGCATGTATAAAGAAATCCTACAACTCAATGACAATAGTACAGACAGCCCAATTATAAAATGGGCAAAAGATATGAAAAGACAGTTCTCTGATGAGGAAATACAAATGGCCAAGAAACACATGAAAAAATGTTCAGCTTCACTAGCTATTAGAGCAATGCAAATTAAGACCACAATGAGATACCATCTAACACCGATTAGAATGGCTGCCACTAAACAAACAGGAAACTACAAATGCTGGAGGGGATGTGGAGAAATTGGAACTCTTATTCATTGTTGGTGGGACTGTATAATGGTTCAGCCACTCTGGAAGTCAGTCTGGCAGTTCCTTAGAAAACTAGATATAGAGTTACCATTCGATCCAGCGATTGCACTTCTCGGTATATACCCGGAAGATCGGAAAGCAGTGACACGAACAGATATCTGCATGCCAATGTTCATAGCAGCATTATTCACAATTGCCAAGAGATGGAAACAACCCAAATGTCCTTCAACAGATGAGTGGATAAATAAAATGTGGTATATACACACGATGGAATACTACACGGCAGTAAGAAGGAACCACTTCGTGAAACATATGACAACATGGATGAACCTTGAAGACATAATGCTGAGCGAAATAAGCCAGGCACAAAAAGAAAAATATTATATGCTACCACTAATGTGAACTTTGAAAAATGTAAAACAAATGGTTTATAATGTAGAATGTAGGGGAACTAGCAATAGAGAGCAATTAAGGAAGGGGGAACAATAATCGAAGAAGAACAGATAAGCTATTTAACGTTCTGGGGATGCCCAGGAATGACTATGGTCTGTTAATTTCTGATGGATATAGTAGGAACAAGTTCACAGAAATGTTGCTATGTTAGGTAACTTTCTTGGGGTAAAGTAGGAACAGGTTGGAAGTAAAGCAGTTATCTTAGGTTAGTTGTCCTTTTCTTACTCCCTTGTTATGGTCTCTTTGAAATGTTCTTTTATTGTATGTTTTTTTTTTTAACTTTTTTTTTCATACAGTTGATTTAAAAAAGAAAAAAAAGTTAGAAAAAAAAAAAAACAAGGAAAAAAATATGTAGTGCCCCCTTGAGGATCCTGTGGAAAATGAAGGGGTATTGGCCTACCCCACCTTGATGGTTGCTAACATGACCACAGACATAGGGGACTGGTGGTTTGATGGGTTGAGCCCTCTACCATAGGTTTTACCCTTGGGAAGACGGTTGCTGCAAAGGAGAGGCTAGGCCTCCCTATAATTGTGCCTAAGAGCCTCCTCCCGAATGCCTCTTTGTTGCTCAGATGTGGCCCTGTCTCTCTAGCTAAGCCAACTTGAAAGGTGAAATCACTGCCCTCCCCCCTACGTGGGATCAGACACCCAGGGGAGTGATTCTCCCTGGCAACGTGGAATATGACTCCCAGGGAGGAATGTAGACCTGGCATCGTGGGACGGAGAACATCTTCTTGACCAAAAGGGGGATGTGAAAGGAAATGAAATAAGCTTCAGTGACAGAGAGATTCCAAAAGGAGCCAAGAGGTCACTCTGGTGGGCACTCTTATGCACAATTTAGACAACCCTTTTTAGGTTCTAAAGAATTGGGGTAGCTGGTGGTGGATACCTGAAACTATCAAACTACAACCCAGAACCCATGAATCTCAAAGACAATTGTATAATAATGTAGCTTATGAGGGGTGACAATGGGATTGGGAAAGCCATAAGGACCACACTCCACTTTGTCTAGTTTATGGATGGATGAGTATAAAAATAAGGGAAGGAAACAAACAAACAAACAGACAAAGGTACCCAGTGTTCTTTTTTACTTCAGTTGCTCTTTTTCACTTTAATTATTATTCTTGTTGTTTTTGTGTGTGTGCTAATGAAGGTGTCAGGGATTGATTTAGGTGATGAATGTACAACTATGTAATGGTACTGTGAACAATCGAATGTACGATTTGTTTTGTATGACTGCATGGTATGTGAATATATCTCAATAAAATGAAGATTAAAAAAAAAAAAAAAAGAACTGGTTCCCTGAAATCTTTGTGAAAATGAGGAGAACAATATGGCCTAGTAACCTAGGTAGACGATTGCAATACTTTCTGTAATTTAGATAATTGTTGATCTCTTAACTGGAGCAGCAAATCAATCCAGCCTTTGTGTGGAATGAAGAAAAGGAAAAGAACTATATCAGAGCTAGAACATCAGAGTATTAGGAGAAGAAAGGCACATCCTCAAAGCTGCTGGAGTAGAAGACAAGAGTAACTAACAACTTTCTGGCATATCCAAGAAGAATATGCAGATGAATGGAATGTTCTTATTTACCTACATGAGGGCACTTGGAATTCTATGGGACTTTGAAGTCTTTGAATCTGAGGGAAGCTGGGGCTCCTGTAATGTTATGGATAGTGGCAAAAACACACACAAAAATAGCTATATTACTCTAGTTGGGCATTAACTTTACTCCTAGACTGGTATGTTTTAAAGAAATACAGATTACATAGAGATGATTTTGAGGGAATTTCTTTTCTTTTTTTTTTTTTTTTTTCAGATTATTCCTATAATTATCTCATCTTGGGAAAAGGTGAAGTAAAAGTCAAAAAGTAGGCCTGAATAAGTTTTGGATAGGATGCAGTATTTTGAGTAAAAGACTTGAATAATTTTGTGCCGTCAGTAGGAACCATCTGGAAATAGCAATCTGCTTTTGGATTTCATTAAACTTTGTCTCCTTGATCAATACATGATGGTTGAGTCAATAATGATTAGGTTTTTCTTGCAAGAGGGAATCTTAAACAAACAAACAAAAAATGGCCATATCCAGTGAGAAGCAGGCCCCTGTCTGCTCTGAGGGACAGAATCAGTTGAGAGGTACGGTAAAAGGATTGAGTCCCAGTCACAAAGTGGGCACATCACGGTTATCTACATGATGTTTTAAGACTGGGTGTGAACCATTTGACTTTTCTTCTTGTACAAGCTGCTGAATTCAGAGGCCCGGAGATACAGTCGAAGTCAAGGTTACCATTAACTGGCATCATGTCTTTAAACACTTATATCCATTACTAAAATAAAACAGATTTGGGAAAATAGGAACCGAGGAGAAGGAAAAGAGAAAGAGATAAACTGCTTATGTCACCAGTTTCATGCTCTTTAAGGTTGAACATGCATTTCTGTATTTTTTTAATTTTGAAAAATTTATTTTTTTAACATGTCTGATGCTGAATCCTCAAATGAAGTGACCTGTTTTATTTTCCTAGGCTGTTCAAAGCAAATACCATGAAATGGGTCAGGTTAAGCAACAAGAATTTACTCGCTCATATACTTGAGGCTGGGAAAATATCCAAATCAAGGCATCACCAAGGCAATGTTTTCTTCTGAAGACCTGGCTGCTTGTGATCCTTGGCTCCTCTGCCCCGTGACAAGGCACATGGCAGCATCTGCTGTTCTCTCCCTTCTCTTACGGGTTTCGTTAACTTCAGCTTCTTGCTTCCATTGCTGATTTTCCCTCTATGTCTGAATTTCATTCTCTTATAAAGTACTCCAGTAATAGGACTAAGACCCATCCTGAAGTAACCTCATCAAAAGTTCCTGTTTACAATAGAGTCACATACAGGAATGGATTAGGCTTAAGAACATGTTTTTCTTGGGTACATACAGGGTCAAGCCACTACAAGGCCTATAGTGGATGCTTAGGATGGATCAAATTTGCTCCAAATTCCTCTAACTCAAAAGGAGTCATCTAAAATATAATCATCCTGCTTTCTCTCTTTCCTCCTCCCTCTCCACTCTCCTCTCTCACACACACATACATGTGAACACACACAAACACACATACACACAATACACATGCACACTTTCATATCAAAATTGCCTGAAGGCAAAAGCAGAAATACATACAATCATTTTTAATTTTTATTTCCTATTTTGGTGTGTGTGTGTGTGTATAGTGCTATCCTATACTTTGGCTGGAAAATAATATATAAAATTCAGTCACTGGATATGGCAGCAAATCAAAACTTCCCCTTTCAATGAAGTGTTTCAATTAGACAAATACCCTTTAGAAAAAAGATTGTGTTACTTATGAAAAATAATCTAAACTTTTTTATCTCTGGTGATGTTTTTGTTATATGTTAATGTATCTAGAGTCTGTGATATTATGTTCTTAGTAGAAATAACTGAGGAAAAATTAAAAAGAAATCAGAATCCTAGAAGTTTAATTTTTGTTCTTCCTGGAAAAAGTTTTTTCCTCCTCACAGAGACAGTGTATAAAGAATCTCATATCTATAGCATCACTTAAGCACTAAATAGAAAAAAATTGGCTAAACATAATGGTAGTATTAGATTGAACATCAAAAATCTATACTCAGATTTGAAAGAAATCAATGCTCAAACCAGGCCCTTTCTCCTTTTCTGTTTCATGATGAAAAACATCCCTAAGTTTCCCAAAAGCCATCTTCAAATGAATACCTTTTAGCCAAGCTGTTGATGATTGGTAAAAATTGTCCCAGCCACAGGAAAAATGCCTCACCAGTAGAATTATCTTCATACATGTACTGAATTATTTTCACTGTTTAAATTAAGAACACCATGTTTTGACTAGAACCTTAAAGTACAATAAATGTCTTTTTTTAAATCTATCCAAAGTTCTCTATTAGACTATATTTCAGTGAACATTTAATTATTCTCTTATCAGTTTTCCAACAACAAATTTGTTTTGCCCTTAGCATCAAAAGCAACTTTCCCTTAAACCCCTCCTTTTACCTCCAAAAAGGTATAAAATGAAAGAAAAAAAAAAAAAAAAACCACTCAGCTCTACAGATAAGAAGAAAGCATTTGCAAACAACTAAATTTTGGAAAGAAAAAATTGAAGTTATTTCAATTTATTAATTCACTAAAAAGAATAAGCCATTTTGTATGTTCTAAGAGCTAAGTTTTCTCTTAGAAATTTATTCAAAATAATTTATTCAAAATAAATTCTTCACCTTGGAAAAGGATGTATTAATGTTTTGTGGAATATGATTTTATTCACTGACAACAGTGCAAACTATTTTTAACCCTCTACAGAAAACATGGCCATCAAAAAACAGGTTTGTTTACATTTCAAATGTGATTAAATTCACACAAGTGCATTCGAAAATTGATTTTTTTTCCCCTTTTGTCGGACTGATAGTCTCCCACACTTTGTGTACAAAGATACACTGTGTGACTTCTCCCATGTGTGAAAACCATCCCAGGCAGTATTATAAGTATATTTTTCACAAACACAACAACAAAAAGTTGCTCTTCATATTACTTTCATGTCCGTTCTTTGTGTAACAATTGACATTGATAATACAACTGAGGAAAATCAAATAAACATGGGGCAATTCTGAACTACCAAGTTTTTAAGGGTTAGAAACCATTTTAGTTCATCATTTTAATTCATACTTTATTTCAGACTTACATATATGCACATATATATTTTATATAGGGGTTATATGTATGTATATGTAAACAAAAAATAGTTGAAAATGCAAAACCACTCCAGTCTGTGGTGGTCTGGGAGTATCCTAACAGAGTGTTATATAGAAATAAACCCAGAGACAGGGCTCCTGTCAATAAACTATACACATGTGCCCAGCGTACCAACAACATTCCTCTTTGGTAGCAACAACAAGATAGGAAGGAATCAGGGCTCTGTCTGCATTACAGAAGACAAAGTGGAGAAAATCCCTCCTCTTCAGATCCCTGGAAGGTAGAATGAAATGTGCCCTCAGCTAATTAGAAACTCCTTCCCAGAGTTTCAGATCTTCAGAGACTGAGAAAATAAGTGCTGTGTCAAGTTGAGATTTTGAGTAGCATGTCAGCCAGTGCCCAGGGATGGCAGTGTCCCGAACTATGGTATGCCCTGAGGTGACAATATTCAGGATCTCGACCTTCCTGCCTGAGTCTTGTTTTCCATTCTAATTTTCTATTCTATGGTGTTCCTTTCCAGGAAATTCCTTGTCTGAAATTCCTTGTCAAAATAATTTCTGTCATTTACAGCCAAGAATCCCACTCACACAGTGCCTTGCCTTCATGTTCTTGGGAATTAGCCTATGAAAGGTTAGGCTTAATATGGAAAAATACAGGGCTAAGCAAGTTATTCTTTTGTGCACAAAAGAGGGAATGTAGTTAACATTACTTGCAGAAACATTTGATATTTAGTTAGAAACTTGTGAGATGATGGATATTTCATTTTGCTTGGCAATTTCATATGCTTTGACTTAATAAGACAAATATCTTATTATTACGTTGAATAGGCCCTTCTATGACACATTTTTATCTTAGGAATCACAGAAGAATGAGGTTTTTTTTTTTTTTTCCACACTAATATTCTCATTCCCCAGAAGCTACTGGATTTCTGTGTTTACCTATAAAGTATCAGAATGTTTCCTGGTCTCCCCATGGAGGCTTTCATGATTAAAAAGGAGATGAACTTTTCACCATGACCTAGAGAAATTTATGAGAAAATTATGAGAAATTTGGAGAAAATTATGAGGTGTTTTCTTTTGAAAAATTATGCATATCTATACATATATCAAACACCTTCACATGAGGGGAAACTAATTTTAGAATGTGGTCCTGACTATCATATCCCCCTTTAACAGACCCCTGGGGATGTCTCATCTAACAAATGGGATGACTCATTTTCTAACCAACTCAATACAAAATACATAACATACTTAGTTATTATTAATATTCAAAATCAAAATAACCAATATTTATTGGGCACCTAATTATGTCCCAGGCACTGTGTTATGCTCTCTTCATGTATTACTATCTCATTTAATTTTCACAAGTCTATCAGAAATATTATCATACCCACATTTAACAAATGAGGAATTAAATGTTAGAAAAGTGAAATAATCTGATCTAGATCACAGAGTAAAAAGTGGAATAGCTGAAATTATAACCCAGATCTCCCTGACTCGAAACCTCATGATTACAAACACTATTTTATGAATTTAGCAGGCCACCTGGATATTGCTGCTGACTACCAAATAAAAGGAAAACCTATGAAGCACATTAAACACCCTACTTAATTGTTGGGTTAAGGATCATTTCTTTAATCCTTTGATGATGGTGGTACTCTCTATCAGAGCTATTTTTCTAGGTACCTCCATTTACTTCTACTCTATGGCTTTTTTTCTGCAGAAGACAGGCATTGCCCATCTCAGCCTTGTGGAAGACTCACCCACAGCAAGACACCTGTGTCACATCACCAGGACCTTTTCTAAATGTAGCCAAACTGCCTGTACGTGTGTCCTTCTTACTAATTCATATGCTTCGCATTTGAGAGAGAGAGGGATAGAGAGAGTGTGTGTGTGGGGGGGGGAGCAAGACAGAGAGGTAAAGAGAGCAATTTATTTTATATTACATAAATCTCTATTTCCTTTTTCAAATAACAATAATATATCAGTTGCTTTGTAGCTCCTAAGACTCTGGTTTCTACCCTCCAGTCCACACAACCCCACATGATACCTAAAACTTTCCATTTAGGTCTTCATTAATTAAACCAACATTAGGGATGTTGAAACAAATAAATCAGTTCAAGATCAGGCTACATTTGTTACCTTCTAGTCTAGGCTATCCATGGCTTCTAGAGAATTTAACAATGTGTAGCCGGTAAGTGTAGGGCAAGAAAAATATCTTATGACAAAATGAGTAGCTCTTTGTTCACATAGTTTTTATGACATCTTCTAGGAGATTCAGCCCCCTCAGGTTTTATCCATCTCTCTAACTGTAAAATCCAAGATTACAGACACAAAAAATAGACATTTTGTCCTTGCAATGTTTATAATTTTCTGCTAGATTAATTGCTCTCAATAGGATTTTAACCAAAATATTTTCATAGTCTTGACAGATACAATTTATTATTACCATTACCATGCATAAAACAACATTGCTAATTAAAGATGTGATGAGAAGGTAGTTGTCTCCATAATAATCTGTAACCTTTAGGAAATTCCTGATCTGTGCTGGCACTTTGATATGGGCAGGAAAAATATTATGGAGGGCAAACGGGGTAGAATGCAAAGACGTGCCATTAAATTCTAATTCTTTCTGATCATTCACCTTAATATCTACAATAATATAATACAAGCTCTGAAAATACATCTTAAGAGAGGTTCAGGATACAGAATGACAATCTACTCTTAAGTAAATTAGTGGAATCATTCATCAGCTGTTGAAACCTTCTCCAAAAAAAAATCTAGCAATTTGTTTTGGCATCTTAATTTTCTTCTTCTGAATGAGAGAAATGAGGATGAATAATAATAACAAAACATATCATGAAAACAATGCAAGTGGCTGCTTAGAACCTTATTCTGCTTCCCTATACTATCAGCAATAATCTATTTCACATGACTTTTTTGCCACCCCTACTTGCAACATAAGCCTTTTACATTTCAGGTCATGCTCAGAGTGTGTGTCTGTATATGTGTTTGTGTGTGTGTGTGCACATAAGAGAGAGTGGCAGAAGAAATCAGATAAAAAGACAGAAAGAAAAAGTTTATCTGCTTTGCTTCTGCATTTCAACAATCTTTATTCTGAAAGAATTCCCCTGGATATAGGAAAGAATAGCTGTGCTAGAAAATAAATTAATTCCTTCCTTCAACAAATATTCATCAAATGCTTACAATGTATCAGGAACTTGGAATAATATATAGTTAAAAATAAATCCCTGCCTTTTTGAAGTTTATATTCTTTGGGGGAGGCAAAAAATAATAAACACTAAAATATATATTAGGTTATAAATATATTAGTCATGATGAGGAAAAAAATACTGCAAGGTGAATGGGAGCTACAATGCTGGGGGGCAGGTGGTAAAGATAGGCCTACTTGAGAAGGTGACATTGAGCAAATACTTAAAGGAGATGAAGGAGTTAGCCATGTTGATATCTTGGGGGAGAAGAGCTCCAGACAGAAGATACGGCTATAACAAATTTTCTGATATGGGAGTATGCCTGGTACATCCAAAGATTTGCAAGAGGGTTAGCATGGCTGAGAGAAAGTGAGTGAGGGATGGCGGTTGTTTGTGGTAGTTGAGGACAGAGAGATAATAATGAGAGGGAAGCATATTATAGTCTATTTTTATTTTACTTTGAATGAAGGAGAGCCCTTGTAAGATTCTGAGCAGAGCAATGACAGCACCCCTTACTAGTGCTTTGGTTACATTGTTGGGAATACGGTAGGCGGGTAAGATTATTTAGAAAACAGTTGCAGTGAATGAGACAAGAGAGATGGTGGCTTGAACAATGGTGATAGCAGAGGTTATGGTGAAACTTGAACAGGTTCTGAAAATATTTTGAAAGGAGATAAAGCAGAATTTCCTGATGGATTTGATCTAGAAGGTGAATAAAAGAGAAGCACTAGAGAGGATTCCAAGGTTATATAGGGGTGGAATTTCCTTCACCTTACATCTGTAAGATTGAGGAAGGGAAGAAGTGTGGGAAGCGAGTTCAGGAGTTCAGTTTCGAGGCAATAAATTTGAGATGCCCATTAGACATCCAAGTAGAGATGTCGCGTGGGCAACTGGATATATGAGTCTGGAGATAGGTGGGAGGCTGGGGATTTCCATTTGTGAGTTGCTGGTAAACAGGTAGAAATATATGTAAAACCTGTGAGGCTGGATAAGATCACAGAGTGAGGAAGTGTAGATAGAAGAGAGAAGAGGATGAATTATTGAGCTCTTGGACAGCATTAAGAGATAGGGAAGAAGAAGATGAATCAGCAATAGAAACTGCATCATTCAGTAAATAGAAATAAGCAGGATTTTCAAATAGCTGGAAAAATTATATGAGAAATGATTTTATGTTTTAGGGAATGAGTGGAAAAGCAAAAAAGAAGAAGCAGTGTTCCCCCAAAATTTAGGAACTGCAGGAAAGTGTTAAGTCCTTCACAATAGCAATAGCTTGTCTGGGTCCACAGTATTCTCTGCAGCTGCTTCAGAAGTTCCTGTCATCTGCTGGATATCACCCCCCAAAGGAGATGATACTCACTTGCAACCACAACTGTCCCTGCTGGAACAGAGCCATGGCAAAGCCTGCAATAAACTTCAGTGGTCCAGAGTCACCCAAGGCTACCAGGAATTGCAACATTTGGAACGACTCAGACATTTGCTGGAATCACCAGTGCTACTGTAAGAGCCGACAGCCACTAACTGACTACTACCAGGAGAGGATAGCTTCTACTTCTGACAGCCCTCTCATCTGGTGCAAGTGTGTCCATTAACAGGAGATAACCAGAACCTGATTGGCAAGAGAGTATGTGAAATGTAGTTTGCAGGCTTCAGCTGGACTGTACAAAGGAGAGAATAGAAGAGAGAAGAGCATGATTGGAGTTATGTGCCAACTAACAATGTCTAGTAAATTCCCACCCTTTGACTACTCAGCTTCCATACGCTCACCTACCACATTTAAACTCTTGAATGGCAACAATAATGCAAGAATCACATTTTGACTATATGATGCAACTATCTGTCAAATAAATAATGACCCTTTTATTCTTTTCCCCAAAGTAGAAAGGCTGTCTTACTAGTCAATGTATCCACTTTTGGGGAATGTGAATCCCTTGTCTAATTCAGTCACAATTTTATCACCAACACTCCTGTGCCAGTTTGGATGTATTATGTCCCCCAAAACGCCATTATCTTTGATGCAGTCTTGTGGGGGCAGATCCACTAGTGTTGAATAGATTGGAATTCTTTGATTGTTTCCATGGAGATGTGATTCAATCAACTGTAAGTGAAATGTTTGATTGGATAATTTCCATGGAGGTGTTACCCCGCCTATTAAGGGTGGGTGTTAATTGTATCACTGCAGTCCTAGAAAGGAATTCTCAAACAGAAGGACCAGAGAGCAACTGAGAGTGACATTATGAAGAGGAGCTGCAGCTGAGAGACACAGTTTAAAGACGGCCATTGGAAGCTGACACTGACATTTTGGAGAAAGCCATTTTCAAACCAGAACTTCCCAGCTAACAGAGGTTTTCCAGATGCCATTGGCCATCCTCCAGTGCAGTTACCTGATTCTTGATGCCTTACTTTGGACTCTTTATGACCTTAAGACTGTAACTGTGTAACCAAATAAACCCCCTTTACAAAAGCCAATCCATTTCTGGTGTTTTGCATAATGACAGCATGATCAAACTGGAACAACTCCTTACTTATAATAATAGAAAAAGAAGAGGAAAAGTAATGATGATATATATAATCATTACAAAATAGGCAAGAAAAAGTATGGATAGCTGCTTCCACCCTGCTTTCTGCAATTGGTCACAAGACAGTGTTTAATATTTATAATCCACTCTTCCTCTATGATGTCCACAGTTGCTTTAATGTCAGCAATATTGCTTTAATGACACCTCATCTGACCAGAATTTTCCCCTGTAAGGTAACATAAGCCTTTATGCCTTAAGGTCTACTCTCTTAGTGGCCATCCCTTTGTTGGTTTACATGATGTCTATTATAAATTTTAACACTGAATATTGAAATAGTAAGAGAAAACTCTAGAATTCTTGGGATATTATGCATAGAGCTCTCATCCCCCTTAATAATTGGCATCAATCATGACAAGCAATAGAATACCCCTTCTTTGTCTGTTAGCATGAGGATACCCAAAGGGTTGGAGGCTATCACAATTTCCTGTTCAAAGAAATCATTTTTGCATACGTTATTAGAATTACTTCTCCCTTTTGAACTAAGACTTTTAAACTAGCAGAGCTGAGAGTTTTCCGGACAGGAAGCAAAACATCTGCAAGCAGGATACTAAGTTTATAAGAGAGAGAGACACTCCTTCTACCATCTGCTAATTTTCGGACCTTTATATACATGCTATAGAAGAAAGAATACATTGCTTATTGGTTCAAAGCATGCACTGCATTTTGTATCACAGAGCCCAAATTTGCAAGATTTTTTTTCCTTCAGCAGTCAGCGTATCTACAGAAGATTATTCCATTGTTCCATTGTTCTGTAAGGCAAGCTGTTTTTAGTAGGTTGTGTCGTAAGAGCAATGGATATCATGGATATAAGCCCAATGCTGCATTTCTTTTGTTACTAAATGAATTCCTTAAAAACAATATCATGTGGAATACTATGATGGAGAATAAGGCCATTAGCAAGTCTATGGAAGGACTTGCAAAAGCAAAGCAGACAAGAAAAGAAAACTTTTAAGTAGAATAAATGTCCTTTCTGGTGAGGACAAATCAATGCCCCCTCCATAATGGAAGGGTCCAATGTAGTCACTTTGCCGCCATTGAACAGATGGTTGCCAGGGTTTGGTGCAACATCTGTAACTCAGCTTTCACTTTTGCTTGTGGCAAGTTGGGCACATAGAAGTACCAATTATCAGAAAAGGACATGTTCAATATATATATATATGTTGCTGATCCCATTCATAAACTCCTTTTCTACAGTCAAAGTCACACTGTAAATGAGCCCACTGGGAAAGTACTGGGGTGATTGGAGAAAGAAACGACAACTAAAATACAAATAATAGATCATTCTGTCCACCTGAAATGTTGTCTGTGCAGTAAGTGCCCCCTGGTGAGTGAAACTATGACATATAAATATCCTAATCCTCTGTAGGATATAAATATAATCTTCCTTTTGAAAGATTTATCCCTATACTTTTTCCTCTGACACCAATCTTTCTTTTTAAGTCCCTTACCATTGATGCAGATGAGAGGAACATAGAAGAATGTAGTTTAGAAGAATATACTTCATTCCTTCCTTAAATATTTATTGATTACCTGTATCTAGCAACTGGGTATTGGTGATATTATGGTGAGCAAAACAATGAAGTGAAGAAAGGTGAACAATGCTGAGCAAAAAGACAAAGACCTAGTCTCAAGGAATTTACAGTTTAATAAAGAAATAATTAACCAAATAATTGTACAATAATGTGATTTCAAACTCTTGTGAATCCTGTGAAGAAAAAGAACATAGGGTTAGAGCAGCACAAAGCAGGGAAAGTAAATTTAGTATGGGATGTCTGGGACACTTTTCTCCAAAGTGACATCTGACCTGAGATATAAAGCTGTGATCTATATGAGTTAATTAAACAAAATTTATGGGAGGGAAGAAAGAGCTTTTTGACAGAGAGCTTTGTAAAATCTTTGATGTGTGCTAAGCATCTGAAAAAAGGCCAGGTGCTTGGAGTACATGGACTAACGGGGAGTGAGGTGTGCAACCGTGCTTGAGAAGTTGACAGGAACCAATATATGCAGGATCTTGAAGATATGAAGAACTGGGTTATACAAACACAGTAATGGGAAGTCTTTGAAGAAGCAGAAGTTTGATGTAACCAGATTTAAAGAAGCCACTCTGGTTTTAATATAGAGTAAAGATCCAAAGCAGTTAAGAGAGAAAAGGGAGAGATCATCAGTAGTTGAAATTCAGACAAATTGTAGGCTATATGGGCTTTGAGGTGTTGGCTTTGGAAGCCAATCACCACTTAGGACATTGGATGCATGAAAAACATGTCTTGCATTCTCTCTCTTGACTCAGGTATGTAGGAACCTCTTTTTCTGAAATAGTAGTCACTGCTCAACATTGCTCTTCTCTGCTCAAAACCCATTCAACATGCACATGGCAGAGAATGCTGTACAAACACATATGGCACAGAAATGGCCATTCTTAAGGCAATGGTGACAAGAAAAGGACATGAGGGCACTGGCATTCCCATGTGGTGGTTCCTAGGTCCACGAGAAAGGCAAGGACTTTGGAGAAAGATGAACTGGATTTAGAATATCACATTCATTTTCTCTTAACCATGTGACATTTTGTAAACTGTTTAATCTCTCTGAGCTTCAAATTCTTAAGTTTGAAAGGTTCTTTGGCTTGAAATATATATAATAACACCTAGTGTAAAGAGTTCTCACAAAGATTAAGAGATAACGGGTGCAAAAGACTTAGCACATAATGAAATGCATAGTAGACAAGAGATACATGTTCACTCCCTTTGCTAAAATCATCTGGTAGTCAAGTGCTAGTATGTTCAGGTTTGCTAACATTACTTCCATATAGCACTGCAATTTATTGTATGTCTTTTGTATAATTTTCATGTAATTTCCATTGTTCAAATTTTAAACAAATCAAAGTAGGAATTAAGTCTTTCATGTTTCTAATTAAAGTTAAACATCTAGGATAAGAGCTCAATAAATACTTGTGAATTCATAAATTCATAAAATATGAAAACATTTAATCTAGAAAAATGACTTTATCACTGTTAAATTTAGAAGTCTTGAAACTATATTGTTGGCTTTCCTCCAAATAGCCACGAATGCTTTTGTTATCTTCTTCATCAGAGAGAGGAAAGAAGAGCAAAAGTTATTGAACAACCTATGAAAGTCCAGGTTTATGGAGGTGTTTTATATACTTATCCCATATTTTCTTCTAAACTATACTCTGAGATGTGTATTATTGTGGCCTTTTACACTGAAAAAGTCTGTGAAGGCTCAGAGAAGTTCAAGTCAATAGCCTAATGGCATCCAGCCACTAACTGGGAGCCAGAATTCACTGGTTCATGTCCTCTCCATTCTAACAGGTTGCCTTCCAGGGCAGCTACCCAGAGGAAGGGGCACTGCCTTCTCTCTACTCTCTCTTTCTCTGAGTCTGACTCAACCATCCTTATACACTATAATAGAAGTGATAAGAGCTATTCCACAAGCCAATGGCTTTTTTAATGTCATCAAATCCTCACTAGAGCTCAATTGCAAACAGGAACTCAGTACCATGAAAAGTATATATAAGTATTTTAAATGAGCAAACTTGTATTAATATTTCCTCTTCATCACTTCTTTCTTTTCTCATCTATTCATCTCAGAAGAAATTTCTCTCACGAGGAGCTACTAGAAATATTTAGTCATGGTGTTTTAATATCCACTAGCCAAGCAGTAGGATTATTTATGTGATGCTTTTTATGACAGGTTGTATTTCCCCCTGGTTGTTGTTTAAAACTCTATATGACTTAGTTATTGTGGAATTTACTAATAGCAAACTCCCCCCTTTTGCCCATATAGGCCCATCTGGGAAAATGTGACATTTATCCAGATGTTTAGCCAAACTCACTCTAATTAAGCTGTATGTGCTTATAAAGAAACCAAAGTTAAGTTGTTTAAACCAAAAATTACTTGGAAGCAAGTTTGGTAGAAAACTTGCTTTAATAATTTTGATGATATTCTCTGGCTTAATTAAAATTTTATTCCCTGCAATTTATAAGTTTTAATGAAGATGGTAACATTTCAAAACTTTGTCTATATATATATGTGTGTGTGTGTGTGTGTGTGTGTGTGTGTATATTCCTGATCTGTGTATGGAGATATTTTATAAATTGCTAAATGAACACTAACTTTTGAAATGTTGATTATGTAAATTAAAAGCACAAAAGGAAATTATAGTAGGTATAAAGTAGAAAGTGAAATAATTAATTTAAACGTGTCTTCTTGGAATTCTGCCTTCAGTATCCAAAACTCACAAGATCCTGTGGATGCACAATGAGATTTCCTTGTTCAAGACCCAGTGGTCACAGAAATAGCCCACACTTTAGTGAACATTGAAAAGCCTTCTCTCACCTTTAGTGCCAAGCTCAATGAGTGTGTACATCAGGAAATTCCTAAACACAGGATTCTATCCTTAGCTCATCTATTAATAAGCATAAACACACACACACACATGCAAGAATGGTTAGATATTAAAGTTTGCTGCTTTTATGAGGAAGGATTTTCTTGCCAACTCTTCTGCAACATGAAAGAATCATCTTAGGCAAATATACTAAAATCACACACAAATTGAAAAGTTTAAAACTCATTGTATTCTTCCCTTATAATGGTCAGCTTGAACTTTTTCAAATAGCTTATAAGAAGGAGCAAAATATATATTTTAATTCATCTAGTACAATAGTTTTTAGTTGAAAAATACATTATCCCAGCATATCCATCTCTGCTCCCCATATGGATGATGATATGTTTGTTGACAACACCTTCATGCTGTCCATACTGATGCACAGTGGCTAGCATAGTTAGCAGTAACTCTTCTCACCTTTGTCATTCCTTTGGTGACCAGGTAGATAGACTGTGTCATCACTGGTGGAGCTATGACTATAATGTAAAGATCATCTCTAACATTGATCTGAGGTCAGGAAATATTCTGAGCACAATGAGAAATTCTTAAACTGCTTTATATATACTGGTCCACATTAACCATTTACAAATGTATTTTCATTGTATTTTTAGTCAGTGAAAGAATTAACTGGAATTGCACTTTGATCTAGAGTTAAGAAGAAGACTCTTAGTATTTCTGATCTTTTTAAAGCACAAAATAATCCATATTTTCTTGTTAGGAAGATGCAAAATTCTTTATGTGATTTGGGGTTACATACTTTAAAATAGGCATGATATATACAGTTGACCATCCTCATCATGAAAATATTCTAAGTTTCCCAATTAATTTTTCTTGGGCAAGGGGCACACAGAATTAGAAAGGGGAGACCATATAAGAATAAATAAGATGATTTAAGCAGATTTTCTTCATTGGTAGTACCCTAACCTATTATCTCCATAGAAAGACAAAATAAAATGAAATTGCTTCCAAACTGGAAGCAGCAAATGGAGTTAAGTCACAGAAATCTAGTGCAAGTTGGCTCTGTGGTGAAAAAAGAAGGTGGGGTGAAATTATCGGCTTCTATAATGAAAAATGTTTAGGCATAACTTGATGCAAGATTCAAACACTGTCATAATTTTTTCTCCATCTCTCTGCTCCATTTCCTCAGATAGACTCTTCCCACATTGAGAATAACTCCAACCATATTGTCTGTGAGAAGAAAAGATACCTAAAAGATGTCATCCCACTCTAATACGGGTGTCAGGGTCCCCAACAAAAGTACGACTCGCACATGCTTTAATGGAAAGATGTTATATTCATGTAGAGAAGAATCAGGGCAAGGTCAGCTTCACTAGTGGGCCTGTGTTTCCCGCAGCCAGTAGGTATCAATCCATGGCTGATGCAGACAAATGTTTATGTGCAGAACCCCTCTTGTGTTTGTGCACCATAATGGAGGAACCCCACTCTCCCTGTCAGGGACAGATATACAAGCTGGGTATGAGCTGGGGTCAGAAAACATGTCAACCAAGAGGCTAAGCCTATGTATAATTATGCCTAGGAGTCACCCCCTGAGAACCTCTTTTGTTGCTCAAATGTAGCCTCTCTCTCTAAGCCAGCTCAGCAGGTAAACTCACTGCCCTTCTCCCTTTGTGAGGCATGACTCCCAGGGGTGTAAATCTCCCTGACAATGTGAGACATGACTCCTGGGGATGAGCCTGGCCCTGTCATCATGGGATTGAGGAGGTCTTCTTGACCAAAAGGGGGAAAAAATGAAACAAAATAAAGTTTCAGTGGCTAAGAGATTTCAGATAGAGTTAAGAGGTCATTTTGGAGTTATTCTTATGCATTATATAGATAGTCCTTCTTAGTTTCTAGTGTATTAAAATAACTAGAAGGAAATACCTGAAACTGTTGAGCTGTAATCTAGTAGACCTGACTTTTGATGATGATTGTATAACAATTTAGCTTTTATCATGTGACCATGAGATGTGAAAACCTTGTGACTGACCCTCCCCTTATCCAGTGTATGGGCAGATGAGTAACAAAATAAGGACAAAAAATATATAAATAATAGGAGAGGATAAAGGGGATGGGATGTTATGGGTGTTTTTTTTTTTTTTACTTTCATTTTTATTTTTTTCTTTATTTTGGAGTAATGAAATGTTCTGAAATTGATTGTAGCAATGAATGCACAACTGTATGATGATACTGTGAGCCACTGATTGCATATGTTGGATGGATTATGTGGTGTGTGAATATATCTCAGTAAAATTGCATTTAAAAAAGTATTTCAGTGAAGAGAAAAAAAACATGTCCACCAATGTATCCAGTGAATATTTACATATGCTCAGGACAATATGTGAAGGGACCAACAGTCCTTTTATCTACTAGGAGATTCTGTTTTATCCTGCCAGGCCCACAGGTCCTAAGCACAGGAGGTATTTCTGGGCTCCAGGGAAAGGTGGTAGGCTGCACAAGGACTTCCCCCAACCACATATATCCTTCCAGGTTCAAGTCACAAGAAAAAGAGAATTCCTTACTCTCCAGGCTAGGTCCTGGATTAGTTCTGATTGTCTCTGATTTGGTCACATGATTATCCATGAACCAATTATTATGGCTGGAAATGGATTAAGAGGGTGGCTAGTAGTGCTTGCCCAAAATGAACTTAGGAGGTCATTTCAGGTTCAACTAATTGTCAGTTGAAAGGAAAGAAATTTGAATATGTTTGAAGAATAGAAGTGGATCAGAATAGATAGAAAACACAAAACAGTCACACATGAATTATAAGAAAATGAAGACTGGGCCCAGAATGTGAAAAAAATTTAACGAGCCAATGAGTTTGAGTTTTCATTCTGTAATCTATGAGAATTGAAAACTGATGATTTGGAGGACAAAAATGTTGTCTTCACCTAGCACAGAATCTCATACCTTGTATGCCCTCAATAAAGTATAATTGGTTTAAAAAAACTAATTTGATAGTAATTTATACTGTGAATTAGAGTAAGGGGACAATATAGTTAGGATGCTACTGAAATAAATTGGTAATGAAATTCAAATAACCTAACAAATTTTGATTAGTCAAACTTATTTTTATTAGGTCCTTGCTAATCAATTGGAACTGTGTAAAGTTTCCGGAGTTTGTTCAAAAGTGTTAGGAGAAGGTTGTGCCAATTTGGATGTATTATGTCCCTCAAAATTCCATGTTGTTTAATGCAATCTTGTGGAGACAGATTGATTAATCTTTCTTATTAGGGTGTGACCTCTTGATTGAGTGTTTCCATGGAGATGTGACTCACCAAACTGTAGGTGATAATTTTGATTAAATTACTTCCATGGATGTGTGGCCCCACCCATTCAGCATGGGTCTTGATTAGTTTACTGGAGCCCTATAAGAGCTCAGACAGAAGGAGCTCTGTGCTGCAGCTGTGAGAGACATTTTGGAGATGGCCATTGAAAGCAGACTCTTGCTGATGCTCTGGAGATGCTAGCACAGAGTTTGCTCTGGAGAATCTAAGGGAGGACAAAACTCCCCAAGAGCAACATTTTGGAGAATGCCATTTTGGAAACACAACCTGGGAGCAAAGGAAGAAGATGCCAGCCATGTGCCTTCCCAGCCAGCAGAGGTGTTCCAGACATCATTGGCCATTCTTCAGTGAAGCCACCCTATTGTTGATGTCTTAGTTTGGACACTTTTATGGCCTTAGCACTGTAACTCTGTAACCAAATAAAACCCCCTATATAAAAGCCAATCCATTTCTGGTGTTTTGCATAGCAGCAGCATTAGCAAACTGGAACAGATGTTGTTACAAGAGAAGTGGGGTGCTGCTGAGCTGCAAATACCAAACATGTTGGAACAGCTTTTGAAATGGATAAGGGGAAGATTCTGGAAGAATTATGACATGCTTGATAGGAAAGGCCTAGATTGCTTTGAAGAGACTATTGGCAGAAATAAGGACTCTAAATATACTTCTGACAAGGCCTTAGACAGAAGTGTTGAATATGTCATTGCAAACTGGAAGGAAGGTGATCCTTGATTTAAAGTGGCAGAGAATTTGGCAAAAAATGGTTCCTGGTGTTGGATGGAAGGCAACATTTGAAAATGATGAGCTGGGATACTTAGCTGAAGAGATTTCAACAATAAGTATTGAAAGTTTGGCTTGGCTTCTCCTTGCAGCTTATAGTAAGTTGCAAAAGGAGAGGGATAAGCTGAGAACTGAACTCTTGGGTTCAAAAAAACCAGAAATTGATGGTCTGGAAAACTGGGTTTCCAGAAAGTGAAACCCCAAAGCCTACAGCCCCATGTGAGGATTTAATGAAACTTGGAAACAGCCAGACATTTCAGTACAAGCCAGGATTGGAGATGGAGTTATCCAGTAAGGATTTGTGGAAGCTCCTGTTGTCTGAGGGTTTGATCCCTGCATGCTTCATGCCAAGCCAACATATTTTTTCAAGATCTGTATAAACAGAGCCACTGCCAGTCTGGACTGGAGGGGACAGAGAAGGAACAAATTCAAGGAAAAATTTCTTCAAAGACAGAACAATGGAGGTTGAGGTCTGGGGTCAAGAAATCTCAAGCAAGGAGAGCAGAGCAACCAATGCACATGGAAAGGGGGAGTTTGCCCTGGAGGCAGAGAGTAGGCCTTCTGCCTAAATGCTCAGGAAGACTGCTGCCACCCCAGGTCTCAGAGAGGGTGGAGCACATTCTCTGGGGATTGGGGAGAGCATCGCCACCACCCCACTGTTTGGAGAGGGGAGAGCCTTTGCCCCAGAGAGGTAGAGTCTGGGTGGCACCCCAATGCTTGAGGAGGGTGGGGTCAAAAAGAAGGTGGTCTCCCCAGTGCATGGGTATGTTGGAGCACTCACCCCCAACAATTGGAGAGAAAAGAGCTGCCATGAAGGCCCTTGGAAAGGGCTGGACTCCTGCTCTCTCAAGCCGCAAGGATACAACATAATTTTATAAATGACTCTCAGACTTTGAAATCTAATGAAATATGCCCTGTGGATTTTAGGAACTGTTTTGGTCCCTTGAACCCTGTTTTCCTTTCAGTTTCTCCCTATAGCAATGGGAACGTTTATCCTATGACTGTCCCTCCTTTGTATACTGGAAGCAGATAACTTGTTCTAAGTTTCACAGCTCCACAGTCAGAGGGGAATTTTGCATTAGGACTGACCATGCTTGTAACTGATTTTGATGGGATCTTGTAATGTTACTGAAATGATTTAAGTCTTTGTGATATTGTGAGGGATGAATGTATTTTGTATATGGAAAGATCATGTCATTTTGGGGTTCAGGGGGTGGAATGTGCCAGTTTGGATGTATTATGTCCCCCAAAATGTCATGTTCTTTAATGCAATCTTGTGGGGGCAGATTGATTAATCTTTCTGACTAGGGGTGACCTCTTGATTAAGTATTTCCATGGAGATGTGTCTCATCAAACTGTAGGTAATAATTTTGATTAGATTATTTCCATGGACATGCAGCCCCATCCAATCAGTGTGGGTTTTGATTAGTTTACTGGAGCCCTATAAGAGCTCAGACAGAAGGAGCTCGGTGTTGCAGCTGTGAGAAACATTTTGGAGATGGCCATTGAAAGCAGACTTTTGGTGATGCTCTGGAGAGTTTGCTCCAGAGAATCTAAGAGAGGACAAAACTCCCCAAGAGCAACATTTTGGAGAATGCCATTTTAGAACCACAACCTGGGAGCAAAGGAAGAAGACACCAGCCATGTGCCTTCCCAGCCAACAGAAGTGTTCCAGACACCATTGGCCATTCTTCAGCGAAGGTGCCCTTTTGTAGATACATTTGTTTGGACACTGTAACTTTTTAACCAAATAAAACCCCCTCTATAAAAGCCAATCCATTTCTGGTGTTTTGCATAATGGCAGCATGAGCAAACCAGAGCAAAGGTCAAAGTAGATTGTTTCTTTTTCATTTGATTTAAATTTGTTGTAGTCAGCTCTTATGGCTCCAATTGGTTCAAACTGATTGTAAAAAATTCAAACCAATTAAGAGCTAATTCAAAATTACTTTCACATTGACATTGAGAAATCATGAGTATTTGAGGACCTTGAAACTCATCCTTTATGGCATATTCATTCTCCTTTGAACTAAAATTGGAAGTTCTTTAGAACAGAGACAGAAAGATGATTGGAAATTTCGAAATTGGAGCCTACATGGGTGAAAATTGTAGCAGGCTGTTAGAATTATGGAGCCTGATCATCAACACGTTTTCTGCCAACACTGACATCTATACAATCAATCCTCACTCTAGAGAGCTCCAGATACTTACCAACATTTTTACCCTCTTGTTATAAAGAGTGGAGAGAAAAATTAGCTTTGTGCCTCTGTTGTAGACTGAGATGCTGCTCTCCATCTCCCATTTGATATTTGCACCCTGCACTCTTGTCCTACCCAAAAGAGGACAAATGATGCTTGTTTTCCACCCATTCCTGTGCCATCCTACTGAGTTTGGACCTCTGACCATCAACCAAACCCATTCTTTGACTGGACCCTCTCATGGAAATAGTTCAGCTCCAGCATCTCAGTGACTGCTGACTCTCACTCTTTCTGGCAATTCCTGTCTGTGCGGAATCAGTGATAAATATAATCAAAAATAGTGTCTGGGTTTTCTCAGAACCAACAGAAAAGTTAAATTCCCCACCCAAGCTTAAAATCATGTAACAAACCTCCTCTTAGGAAGTCGCTACCAAGACACTTGACCCTGAAGAGCCAATTAAGCCTCTAGTTAAGCATATCTGGCCCAATTAAAATTACAGCCCTTCTTACACCTAACCCATCCCTATGAGACTAACAGGTCACTGTTCTGATCAATAGAACCTAGACTACTTCCTTCTTTTTATTTATTAAAGTAACTCTCTGGCCTTTAAGTTTCTTTTGCTTCTGCTGGCAAACAGTGTCCTTGTTGCAGCAATTTTGGTGTCCTGAATAAAACTCTATAAATCACAACTCAAAACCCATTTGTTTTTTGATATCAACGAGGACAAAGATTTTTTATCTGACTCAGCAGAAGCTGTGAACTGAGTCAGCATTCTTCAATTGCAATTAAATGAGTTATTTTGTATGGATAGTGTGGTTCTCAAACTTGGATAAGTAGAGATAATATGTCCCTATTTCAGGAAAGATCTTATAAAAACATGCCGCTTATTCTCTCAGTAATGTTCCCGTCTCATAAGGTTTCTGCAGGATTATGTGACAATGCTGTCAATGTGTTCAGCCCAATATCTTGCATGTAATTATGTCAATAAATAGTAGCTCCAAGAAGAAAGAGGTCTAAGAAGAAAGACTTGCTATACTTGACTGATTATAAATGGGTGGCAGGGGGTGGGGTAGGAATCCTAAACAATGTGGGGTTTAAAGTAAATTTTTTCATCAGTAGTTTGCAGCTAAGATTTTATGGTGTCATATTAGAAAACAGATGGCAGAAGGTAGGGAAATCAAGTGTGACCCTGAGGAATGCTAACAGATTTGATGGCTTAGGAAAACTTCAGGAAAATAATGTGCCATTTAGCACATTATTAAATATACATCCAGATCAGAAGTCTATAATACAGGCAAAGCAATCCACCACAGGCCATTAAAGAAAATTGGAGATTCAAAACAATTAGATAACAGGAGGAATGTTTATTCAATGAGGCAATGGTGGCTGTGAAAATCTCCCTAGACCTAAAGAAGATGTTGAGAAGGCTAAAGAAAAGAAAAGAAGAATCTATTCAGGAAAGATCTGGGGAGGAAATTTTGTTTATGTATATATTTATTTATTCTATATTTATTCTATCCATATAAAAACCTCTAAGTTTAGTTTTAAAAACTGGGTTTACACTGAAGTGTTTATGGAAAACTCAGACACCAGAGTTGTTCCAATTTTTTTGAGTCAAAACATATATTAAAAACCCATTTTCCAACAATACATGGAAGTTCATTCTTTTCTGGCTTACATAATCACCTCATGTCAGTTAAAGCAAAGTATAAAATTTATCAAAATTTTTTATTAAGTTTACATTTGAAATCGAATTAAATTCCACAAGTGTTTGTCAACCATACCTATGCACTGTGCCGGATTAGAGATTTAAGAGGAGCACGTGAGGTGATATCTTACCTCAGGGACAGACCCCCAGCCAGATCTGGTTGCTCTCACTGCCTCCAAACCCCTCACACACCCACCCATCTTCTTCTAGGGAGGACTAGCATATGGGCAACCACCAGGACACCAGCAGGGTGTTAGAGACCTTTAATTTAGTTTCAGTTCTTTTAAATTCTAGTGGTTAAGAGGTTAGGATGAACTAACTAGCAAATAGCTCCCTGAGTGCGAATGGCCTTTCAGTTACTTAAGTTTAATCAAATTTTTAGAGGATTTGATTGGAGAGTGAAGAGGAAAATAATCCCATAGTGTGATAAATAATAAGAGTTGATACTAATTGAACATTTACTCTTCTCCTGGCATATTTATCTAATGTCAGTTTCAAACATGATATTGGCACATATTTTACCACTTTACACCCGGTAGGAGTTAACTAACTTGCCCAAGGCAGACGTTCCTAAGTTGAGGCACCAAACTCTGTACCCACGTGTTTTTCTTTACTTTTTAAAAAAAAAAATTTGTTACAAGTTTTCTTGAGGTATACTTAACATATCATAAAAATCTCCCATTTCAATTGTACAATTCAATGATTTTTAGTAAATTTATTGAGTAGTGTAACAATCAACAGAAATCAGTTGTAGGACATTCCCATCCCCCTAATAAGATTCCTTATGCTCGCTTAAACTTCATTCCCAGCCTTGGCCCCAGGCAACAACTAAGCTATTTCTGTCTTTATAAATTTACCTTTTCTGTATATTTCATATAGTTGGAATCATACAACATATGTGTCACTTGTGTCTGGTTTCTTTCACTGAGCTAGTGTTTTTGAGGTCCGTATATATTTCAGTATGTATGTACACTAGTTCATTACTTTTTACTGCTGAATAGTATTCCATTGTGTAGATATTCCCAATTTTATCATTCCATTCATAAAATGAATATTTAGATTGTTCCCCCTTTTTGGCTATTTTTAATAATGCTGCTATGAGCAATAACATGCAAGTCTTTGCATGGACATATGATTACATTTCTCTTGTGTAAATACCTAAATGTGGAATTTGCTGGCTCATATAATATTTTATGTTAAACTTTTTGAGAAAGTGACAATTTTTTAGAAACTGTTTTCCAAATTGGCTGCACTATTTTACATTCCCACCAACAATGTATGAGTTCCTGTTTTTCTACACCCTCTCCATGTTTTATTGTCTGCCTTATTTTTTTATTTAAAATTACTTGGTTTATCAAATAAGAAAACATTTCCAAACAAAGCAAAGCAATAGGAAAAATAAATATCCTGAAATAACTTCATTCCTTCCAATATACTCTACCATACCAAAAGAAAATTAACAAACCATAGTCACACCTAAGCATTCCTATATCATTAAGATCATGCCTTATTTTTGATAGTCATTTCAGTAGGTGTGAAATGGTAGCTCATTGTGGTTTTTTTTAACAGTTTTATTCGCACACCATACAATTCATCCTAAGTGTATAATCAATGGCTTTTGGTATAATCACATAGTTATGCATTCATAACCATAGTCAATATGAGAATATTCTCATTTCTTCTGGAAAAAAATCCCATATCCCTTACTCCCCCCTTCTTATTGACATTTAGCTTTGGTATAGTGCCTTTGTTACAATTAGTGAAAGAATATTACAATGTTACTGTTAACTATAGACCTTAGTTGGCATTAATTGTATTTTTCCTATATACCACCCTATTATTAATACCTTGTAATAGCGACATATGTTTGTTTTAGTTCATGTAAAAACTTTTTTATATTTGTACAACTAACTAGTCATCATCCATTCTAGGTTTTGCTAAGTTATACAGTCCTAAATTTTATCCTCTAGCTTTTCTTCTGGTGACATACATGAGCCTAGCCTTACTCTTTCAACCATACTCACACTCAGCATTTCAATTACACTTATGCATTGTGCTGCCATCACACAGTATTTTGCTATTCATTTCCAAACCTAACAATCAACCTTATAAAGTATTCTGTACTCCTTAAACATCATTTGCCCAATCTCTACACTCTTTCTATCTGCTGGTAACTTATGCTCTTGAATTTAATTCCCAGAGTTTGCTCATCATAGTTCATATTAGTGAGACATACAATATTTGTCTTTTTGTTTCTGGCTTATTTTGCTCAACATAATGTCCTCAAGATTGATCCATGTTGTTGCATGCAACATGACTTCATTCCTTCTTCCAGATGCATAATATTCCATCATATGTATATACCAGTTTTTTATCCACTCATCAGTTGATGGACATTTCAGCTGTTTCCATCTACCAACAATTGCAAATAATGCTGCTATAAACATCAGTGTGTAATTGTCTATTCACGTACCCTAGGGCTGTGGGGGACAATTAGTTGAAGTATGGCATTTGCTGGACAGGCCAAAAAAGTTCAGCTCTAGGGAGCCATGGAAAAGCTCTTGGAGCCCTTACTTATTATGGATTAAATCTCTTTACTTGTTATTGGTTTTGTTGAGATCATCTATCTCTTCTTGAGTCAGTGCATGTAATTTGCATACTTCTAGGAATTTATCTATTTCACCTAAGTTGTCTAATTTGTTGGCATACAGTTGTTCATAGTATCCTCTTAGGATACTTTGATTTCTGTGGGGTCAGTCGTAATGTCCTCCCCTCATTTCTGATTTTATTTATTTGCATCTTCTCTCATTTTTTCTTTGTCAGTCTAGATAAAGGTTGGTCAATTTTATTGATCTTCTCAAAGAACCAGCTTTTGGTTTTGTTGATTCTCTATTTTTTTATTCTCAACTTCATTTATTTTTGCTCTAATCCTTGTCATTTTCTTCCTTCTGCTTGTTTTGATATTTCTTTACTGTTCTTTTTCTAGTTCTCCCAGGTGTGCAGTTAGTTCTTTGAATTTAGATCTTTCTTCTTTTTTAATGTGGGTGTTTAGGGCTATAAATTTCCCTCTCATCGCTGCCTTGGCTGCATCCTGTAAGTTTTGGTATGTTGTATTCTCATTTTCATTTGTCTTGAGATATTTGCTGATTTCTCTTGCAATTTCTTCTTTAAAATCCCCAAAGAATAATCCTTCTATCAAAAATTATCCAAGGCTCATTGGAAATATTTTATAAGATATCAGATCTCTTGCAAGCATTACAAATTGCTAAATAAGGCTTATATTGCCATGACACAATAGCTTTCTGTGTTCTCTACTATATAGTAAGCACACACCTCTAGAGCAAGAAAAAAAACTTCCCATTATAGTAACTTGTACGTATTTGTAAAAATGAAATGATTCAAAAATGTCAGACAAAATATTTCAATATGTATTTGTTGACTCAATTAATAAATATTTCAAACACTATAACAGTATGTTACTCATCACTCATTTCAGGATGATTGAAGAGATATTAAGAATTTTAAAACACATGGATTTTATCCAGATACTTTGATTTCTTAATGTTAAATAAAACAGAGTCTGCATATTTTTAATTAGTAGCTGAAACAAAGTATTAATACTTGTTACCTTTGTTTTATCTCTTTCACTTCTTGACCCAGTTTAAGTTCTGGATTTCTACAATGTTGTAACAGATACAGAAATTCATAGGAAGCAGTTTACTACCAAAAATTTTATATTCCTAAGTAGTATTCTTTTCAGCAGTTTGTTTTTGTCTAATCCTACATTCCCTTTGAATACTATTATAATATATTACATATAGTACAGGGGAGGGAAAAAAAAGCAGAGGTTTTACTGTATAGAAAAAAAATAGTTTGATTATTAGACCTAGCCCTTTTTTTATTTCAAGTTGACTTGCTTTGTTTCCTTAGATACATGTAATGTGGGCCTTTCCCATAGCCTTTCCCAGAGGAAATTATGGGTACTTACCCAGGTAATTGTTCATTGAGAAAGGAGAACTAATCATAATTTTCATGGACTGACTCCAGAAAAACACTATTCATGCACTCCCCAGGATGAAATTTCCAACAAGTATAACAGCCTGTGAGGGTCAGGTGATAAATGAAATTCAAAACAGAGTTAATCTCGCAATCAGTTCTCTGTGACTTAGACCCCATTCTGGAAGTATTTCAATATTTCTTTTTTCACAGTTGGAATCGCTATTACAACATGTTGCAGATTCTTCATACTGGTCCCTGGTTCTTGGAGTAATGGCTCTAATGGTAGGAAGTAAAAAAGAAGCACAGGGCCTCTCTTTTACTTTCACAATCATAAGTCAAACACTACTATGTACCTCTGCCAAAGACATTGTTGTTCCCATTGAGATTTGGAAAAAAAAAGATAGTGTTATTGAAACCTTAATCAGCTGTGACACTAATGCTGCAGCTGTTTCTCACAGGGGCTCCATACTAAAGAAAATGTAGAGGTCCCTGTTACTTGGTGTTCACTGAACTGGCAATGCATTTTACTCCTTCTCATATGCAAAAGAATAAAAAGCATCTTAAAGGGCCAGCAGTACAAATTTAACACCCTACCTCAGGGAAACATCAACCCTCCAGCAAAACACCTCAATTATCCCTCTATCCCTGTTTTGGTTTTCTAAAGCTTCTGAAATGCAATATACCAGAAATGGATTGGCTTTTTCAATGGGGATTTATTAGGTTACAAATTTTCAGTTCTAAGGCCATGGAAATGTCAAGTTAAGGCATCAAGAGGAAGATACCTTCTCTGAGGAAAGGCTGCTGGCTTCTGGGGTTTCTCTGTCACATGGGAAGGAACATGGCAATGTCTACTGGTCCTTTTCTTCTGGGTTCTGGTTTCAACAACTTTCTCCAAAATGACTCTGGGCTTCCGTGGGTGTTTTTCTCTCTCTTATCCTTATAAAGGACCCCAGTAAAGGGATTAAGACCCATACAGAATGGACTGGGTCACATCTCAGTTGAACCAAAAGGTCCCACCAACAGTAGGTCTGCCCCCGCAGGCATATATTCAAAGAACGTGCCTTTTTGTGGGGTACATAACAGCTCCAAACCACCACAATCCCATAGGATATCATGCTGATCCACTATTGATGCCATTTTGCTGATACGACCTGAATAAGAGAAAGTAGTTAATGAATGTGATATATCAGAAAGAAATGAGAAATAAATTAAGAAAAAAATGAAGAATGCAACATCACAGAAGTTCCTGAGGTTGAATAGTCTTTAACATGTTGTAATATCCCTTCTGGTATTGAAGTACAAGTCATTGTACTTTGTGCCTAAGCGATCAAGAAGGAGGTAAAAGGCCTGGTCTGTTACCTGGATTTTGATGGCAATGTATACCACCTGTAGCATCCACCTCCTACTCCAACCCATTAGTCAAGTGATCCAAAATTAAATAGGACCCAGATGAAGCATATAACCCAGCTGGTCCAGACCATAGTGCAAGCAGTTCTGCCATTAATCCCTTTGATCTGGTAATCTGATGCCGCTCAAAGCATCCTGAAATCCTGACTAGATCATGTGTAAAACCTTGATAGAGTAGTCACACAGCAAAGGCCACTAGGATTTTGGAGTTAGGCCATGTTGCCTTAAGAAGTTGTTATTTCCTGTATCATAAATAGCCTGTGGCTCTGGTGGGACCTGCCTTGGGAGCCCAGCTGGCCAACTGACCTGAGCTATCTTGAATTAGGTACTATGTGATCTAATGAGCCATAGAGTGTGGAACCTTCCTTGAACAGGTCTGGAAGGTATAGGTAACTCCTCTAGGGGGCTCATAATCCCAGCATGTCTCTTCCTTCCATAACATTGCCATGTTCCCAAAAAGCACATGGACATGGGAAGCTCCCCTTCAGCTTAAAAATGAAAAAAAGCTAGAGCCAAGATTACAGCTGGTTCTGGGCAATATGCAGACACCTGCTGAAAGTAGCTTATTATATCACAGCCTCACTGATGGGAGAACCCTGAAGGAGAGTGGAGAAGGAGGACCCTCCCAGTGGGCAGAACTTAAGGCAGTACATTTCACTGTTATGGCTGAGATGAGTGACCCTGACTTCAAGAGTACATGCAGTTGCTGCTGGGCAGGTCAGGGCTAGCGAGTACCAGTGTAACCTAAAAAAGTCCTCTGGAGTACATCTTAGTTCTGTCTTGACAAGTGGTAGAAACTACATTACCCATCCCATATCGGCAGGGAGCACTAAAGGCTCTGAACCATCGGGAATAATGATTTGAATCATCTAGAGAGATAACGACCTCTGAGAAGCAGAGATACTGAACAAAGGAGAATATGCAATGGGTTGTGAAAGAATAGTCAATAATAGCAGCTCTAGTTGTCTGGCCAGCTGCAAAAATAGGAATATGGCATTTTAAAATTTCTCTGCTTGCTGAACATATGATTTTAAAAAATGTTTTATTTTATTTTCCATTTTAAAAATTTTCTGTTTTCATGTACATAGGATGTGTGGTGTGGTTTAAACACAAGACTTGCCTATAGGTTACAAAATCTCATAATAGAATCTTAACAGAACTAGAGGAAAATAGACATCACCCAAAGATATAAGACTCAAAGAACAGTGGCACCATTTTTGCATGTAGCAAATGGATGTAACTTTGAGAGACAAAAGCCCACTGAGAGAGAAAAGCCTCCCATTGAGAGAGAAAAGTCTATTTGAGATCATATATGGTAGAATATTATTATGTTCAGAGAACCATATGTTTAGAAGGAAGGAATGTTGCAGGAATTTAAGTAGCTATTGACTCTGAAGACTTTCCTCTCTCCTATTTTTTTTTTTCATTTTTATTGAGATTGTTCAGATACCATACAATTATCCAAAGATCCAAAGTGTACAATCACTTGCCCCTGGGTACCCTCATACAGCTGTGCATCCTTCACACTTAATTTTTGTTCAATTTTTAGAAACTTTTCATTACTCCAGACAAGAAATAAAGTGAAAGATGAAAAAAGAAAAAAAGAAAAGGAAACTCTAATCCTCCCCTATCCCTAACCAACCTCCCTCAATTGTTGACTCATAATATTGATATAGTACATGTGTTACTGTTTATGAAAAAAATGTTGAAATACTACTAACTGTAGTATATAGTTTGTAATAGGTATATAGTTCTTCCCTATATGCCCCTCTATTATTAACTTCTAATCGTATTGTCATAGATTTGTTCTGGTTCATGGAAGTGATTTCTAGTATTTGTACAGTTGATCATGGACATTGACCACCATACGATTCAGTTTTATACATTCCCATCTTTTGATCTCCAACTTTCCTTCTGGTGACATATATGACTCTGAGCTTCCCCTTTCCACCTCACTCACACACCATTCAGTGCTGTTAGTTATTCTCACATCTTGCTACCAACACCCCTGTTCATTTCCAAACATTTAAGTTCATCCTAATTGAACATTCTGCTCATACTAAGCAACCACTCCCCATTCTTAAGCCTCATCCTATATCTTGGTACCTTATATTTCATGTCTATGAGTTTACATATTATAATTAGTTCCTATCAGTGAGACCCTGCAATAATTGTCCTAATGTGTCTGGCTTATTTCACTCAGTATATTGCCCTCGAGGTTTTGTCATCAATCCATTTTTTTTAATATGGTTTTGTTCACTCACCATACATTCCATCTCAAGTAAATAATCAATGGTTCTCTGCATGGTCATACATTTATGTGTTCACCACCTTCACCACTACCTATATAAGAGCATCTACATTTCTTCCACAAGGCAGGAGGGAGAGTCAAAGAAGGTAGAGAGGCAAAAGAAAGAGGGAAAAAAAAATGACAGCTAGGAAGCAGCAAAAGGAAAAATAACCTTAAATCAAAGTAGAATAAAAAATCAGACAATACCACCAATGTCAAGTGTCTAACATGCCTCCCCTATCCCCCCCTCTTATCTGCATTCACCTTGGTATATCACCTTTGTTACATTAAAGGAAGCATAATACAATGATTCTATTAGTTACAGTCTCTAGTTTATGCTGATTGCATCCCTCCCCCAATGCCTCCCCATTTTTAACACCTTACAAGGTTGACATTTGCTTGTTCTCCCTCGTAAAAGACCTTATTTGTACATTTTATCACAATTGTTGAATACTCTAGATTTCACCAAGTTACACAGTCCCAGTCTTTATCTTTCCTCCTTTCTTCTGGTGTCTCACATGCTCCCCACCTTCCTCTCTCAACCGTATTCATAGTTACCTTTGTTCAGTGTACTTACATTGTTGTGCTACCATCTCCCCACAGTTGTGTTCCAAACCACGCACTCCTGTCTTCTATCACCGGGTAGTGCTCCCTTTAGTATTTCCTGTAGGACAGGTGTCTTGTTCACAAAGTCTCTCATTGTCTGTTTCTCAGAAAATATTTTGAGCTCTCCCTCATATTTGAAGGACAGCTTTGCTGGATACAGGATTCTTGGTTGGCGGTTTTTCTCTTTCAGTATCTTAAATATATCACACCACTTCCTTCTTGCCTCCATGGTTTCTGCTGAGAGATCCGCACATAGTCTTATTAAGCTTCCTTTGTATGTAATGGATCGCTTTTCTCTTGCTGCTTTCAGGATTCTCTCTTTGTCTTTGACATTTGTTAATCTGATTATTAAGTGTCTTGGCGTAGGCCTATTCATATCTCTTCTGTTTGGAGTACGCTGTGCTTCTTGGATCTGTAATTTTATGTCTTTCATAAGAGATGGGAAATTTTCATTAATTATTTCCTCTATTATTGCTTCTGCCCCCTTTCCCTTCTCTTCTTCTTCTGGGACACCAATGATACGTACATTATTGTACTTTGTTTCATCCTTGAGTTCCCGGAGACGATGCTCATATTTTTTCATTCTTTTCTCCATCTGCTCCTTTGCGTGTAGGCTTTCAGGTGTTTTGTTCTCCAGTTCCTGAGTGTTTTCTTCTACCTCTTGAGATCTGCTATTGTATGTTTCCATTGTGTCTTTTGTCTCTTGTGTTGTGCCTTTCATTTCCATAGATTCTACTAGTTGTTTTTTTGAACTTTTGATTTCTGCCGTATACATGCCCAGTGCTTCCTTTACAACCTCTATCTCTTTTGCAATATCTTCTCTAAACTTTTTGAATTGATTTAGCATTAGTTGTTTAAACTCCTGTATCTCAGTTGAAGTGTACGTTTGTTCCTTTGACTGGGCCATAACTTTGTTTTTCTTAGTGTAGGTTGTAATTTTCTGTTGTCTAGGCATGGTTTCTTTGGTTATCCAACTCAGGTTTTCCCAGACCAGAACAGGCTCAGGTCCCAGAGGGAAGAAATATTCAGTATCTGGTTTCCCTGAGGTTGTGTCTTAGAAAATTGCCCTTTGATGCCTCAGGTCACTGTGCTTTTCTGCCCAGCAGGTGATGCCTGTTAGCCTATAATTCTTGACTGGTGTGAGGAGGTATGGCTGTGTTCCCCCAGGCTCTGGGGTCTGGTTCTGAATGGAAAGGGCTCCACCCCTTTCCTCCTAGAGCAGACAGACCCCTCAGGTGGAGGTCATTAGCATTTCAATGGTCTCCCTCTCTGCTTGTGCTGTCTCCACCCTTCCCAGAGGCACAGCCCTGGAAACTGAAAATGACTGGGGCTTTCTCCACTGAGCTAAAAAAGAAACAGATAGTCCCCTTCAGACCCAGTCCAAGGCGACCCTCCGGCTCTCCCAGGTCAGTCGTCACCCAAAGCCTCTGTCTGTTTTTTGGGGATGCGTACCTGTAGTGAGCAGTTCACACTCGCTACTTAAAACCCCAGTTGGAGCTCAGCTGAGCTATATTCGCTTGCTGGGAGAGAGCTTCTCTCTGGCACCACGAGGCTTTGCAGCTCAGGCTATGGGGGAGGGTGTCTCACGACTTGGTTCCACAGGTTTTACTTACAGATTTTATGCTGTGTTCTTGGGCATTCCTCCCAATTCAGGTTGGTGTATGATGAGTGGATGGTCTCGTTTGTCCCCCCGCAGTTATTCTGGATTATTTACTAGTTGTTTCTGGTTTTTTGTAGTTGTTCCAGGGGGACTACTTAGCTTCCACTCCTCTCTATGCCGCCATCTTGCCCTCCTCTCTCTCCTAATTTTAATAAGTTGCATCCCTTGGTCCATAAAGCAGGGTTATGTTCTATAATAGATTCTTTCTCCTTGAATTTCTGTATTGATCCATGATGCACTGGGAGTGAAAAAACAGTAAGATTTGAACAATATAATGGTGGGTCCTAATAAGGAAAAGCCACATACTGCTATTCATAAAATAAGAGCCCTAATTTCTAGTATTGCCAAGGCTTTTGCTTGGATTTTGTGATCTTCCCCAGTGTTCTTCCAATGAATCCCCTTTCTTTTTCTCAGTTATTTTCTGTTTCTTGCAACCAAAGAACATTAACTTATACTTAAATGGAGTCACAAATAATAGACTTTTAGAGAAATGTGGATATCTGGAATTGGTTACTGGATAAAGTAGAAAAACACCAAGACTCTTAACTATGTTCAGAGATATGAAAGTAACAGCTAATGAAAAAGGATTGTAAAACAATCACAAGCAGTGGCTCGCTGGGATGTGGGCTTCCTGAAGATAAAGTCTGTAGAACAGGTGGCCATAGCTATAGACCTGTTTGAAGGGATAAAGAACAGTAGGCCCATGGAGTAAAATGGTTACATCTGACAGACCTTGTAATGAGGTTGGAGTAGGACAAGCTCAGCCACCATGCACTTCAAAAGCACGGGATGAAACTCAGGATCCTTGTGTGAGTATACAGAACAGTCAATACTTAGAGCCATGCAGCTAAGCAACCTGAAAACTAATTCCAGAGATGCATTTTGCACATTCCCAGATTACAGTATTTGTTCAATTCACAATCACTCCAGGTCATTTTTGTGAAAGCTACAACACTGACTGCAAGACTCTGACATCCAAATTCCTGGGTTTGAAAACCATCTTTATCACAAATAAGTATAGGCTCCTTAAGAAGTTACTTTAAGCCTGTATTTTACTTTTCCAGCTGAATATTAATAATATTATTAGTAAAATTATTAAATATTTTAAATCTTTTGAAGACTGAATTAGATAATCCAGGTAAAACATTTAGCACAGTGTCTGGTACATAGACAGTATTCAGCAGATATAAGCTATTAATTCTAATAAAATAATGATTTTCAAAGAGTTGATAAAGAGTTCATAATTAAGCAGTATATATTTATCCAGCATTTACTCTGCTTGACACTTTGTATTTTGAAGAAAATTAAAGCACATTTCTTATAGTCAGGGAGCTTCCAATCATTCTAGGAAGGTCATAATTAAGCAGGTGAAAATTTAAATGATAACATAAGAGCTAAACGGAAGGTCAACACAATGAGATAAGAAGTCAGAGTTCTTACAAGAGTAAGTGCCAAATGAATGCTTTTAGTAAAAAGTGTCATATTTTTCTTAAATATCTTTTTCAAATGATTCAAATTGATTCACTATATCCAAACGACTCAACTCACTTCTACACATATCTTATTTTTGTGTGTGTTCTTATAGCAGAGACCTGTCAAACCTAAATATTTGTTGCAGAATTTCACACTTTGGGTTTTGGCACTATTTTCAACTCCCTAAGCCAACAAATGAATCTTTAAAATATGTATGACTATACAGTAATCCAAGTGGAAAATGCTTTGAAAGCTCTTTGTAGTTGGCAATAAGGCTTTATTAATGACAACTGTTCTCACATGATGGATGTACTTGCCATAATACCTATGGGCTTATTCTGTTACTATTAGTATTTTCTTGAGCAATTCCCTAAGTGACCATGTATAATTTAATACACCTGGCCTCTCCAAACACACAGTCTTGTGGATTTGTCAGTAGTGTATCTTAATGAGAAAAGTGTCCTCTTTAAATCAAATGCAGATTAGTTTTTTGAAAATAATTTAACTACAGATACAACTCACTTTGAAAAATATGATCTTGAAATGCATTTTTAAAGAAATTTCGTTAACTGAATCATGTTTCCTATTGATTTACATCATCACATTAGAGATGTGTTCTTAGGGGAAGAAAGTTGACTCCAAGATGAATAAATATCACAACAAAAATGCGACTATTTTAGATCATGTATTTAGCAGGAAAACATTTTGCTAAAACAATCCATAAAGATATACTTGCAAAATTTTCTGCCCCCTTATCTGTAAGCTATGATAATAACATCTTCAGCACCTAGACTTTGTTAGGAGCAATTAAATGTCCCCTCTTCATAAACATCATAAACTATGTTGCTTGCCTGCTGTTTGCCTCACTTGCTCTAGCAATGTTCACAAGACAATCTGGTACATAATAGATTCTCAAAGTCATTTCCATTCCCTCTGCCATCCAAGTTATTTTATTACTTGTGTTATCAAAATTGTCTCCTATTGAAGAGCATATCTATTTTGCTTGATTTTTCCATTGATCTGTAGCCTCCAACAATATCTTGCCTTTCTACTTTTCCCTTAAATTTAGTTTGCATCATGACTAGTAGCCCCTCCTTCAGTAAAGATTGGGGAGAAGGAATTTTCTTCAACTATCCTCATGTTCAATGTCTAAGAAGACATCAATTTTGTTCCAAAATGAAAATAGTCACAGTGAGCAATTGTTGAGCAGGCCCCTCTCCACTTTATTACTACTGATCACCTCATGCTTCTAATTCTAATGCATGTATAATATCAGAAGTTGGATTATCTTCATGCTAGAGCCATATGAGAGAGTTTGATGAAATGGACAGTTAGTTCTCATGTTCCCTTAAATCTGGTGATGAAATATTTGTCCTTTCATCCCGTCTTCTCTATTCCACCACCATAACTCAAGTTCAGTGAACTTTTCTCTTCCTGAACTACAGGTCCCAACAATCTAATATGACTACATACAATGCCAGTCTCATCCACTGTTGCTGGTCTCCCAGTCCACTGACCTTCAAAATTACTGACAAATTATTCTCTTGAACAAAACTTTAATCACTCTCCTGCAAAAACACCAATAGTTCTTCATTACTTATAGAGTAAAATCCAAATTCCTAACCCCATATTTGAAAGCCTACTGAAATCTGGCTCTACCCTCCCTTTCATCAAAGCCCCACTTCTCTCTGGCATGCCACTCAAAGCAGAGTACTCACCCACCAGCACCATGCACACACTTCCACCTCCATCCTTTGCTTGTTCCAGCTAATGTCCTCCCAGTGCCCATCTCCCCCGGTAAAGCTATTTCTTCCTTCTTTGAATATCAAAACATTTCATCTTTAATGCACTCTAGCACAGTTTATTTCCATCTCAAATTATTTGGGGCTCAGAATTTTCAGTAACAAAATGAAGAGATTGGATTTAGATAATCTCTAAGGTTCTTAAAGTTCCAAAATTCTATTCCAGGCACTCAAAATGTCATGACAAAATGCGAATCTTTCTATTGGTGAAAGTGTTATATGAAACTTTCTGTTTGAAAAATATCTGCCAATGCTTGTCAGTTTTTGCTTAATACTTTAAAAGATCACTATATACACAGTGGGTGTACATAGATGTAGATATAGATGTACCTAGTCTTTTGAGGGACTGTGATTTGTCATTTTCACATACTGCCTAGCAAAGTGTCCTGTTCTTTCTTATTAAACACAGTAGGCAAACAATAGAAGGCTAATAACTCTTTTTTTAAAAAACTTCTAGTTCTCATTCAGAGAGTATTTCATCTTTGAATCAATATTCTGTTTAGGCCCCAACAGTAAATATTTATCAAACTACAAAATATTTAGAAAACACAGAGTAGGAGAGGTTGCACCATAAAACATTTCACATATTTTGGGGAAGCTGATTTATTTTTAGCTCGATAGAAGAGAGTGAAAGACTATCACAGAGGGGATAATATAGAACTTATAAAGTGATAAACATTGTTGTTTTGAACTGAGGGCTCTCCCCATGCATGACCCCTTAACTGAAGTTCAAACACTAAGATAAAGCAGCCTTATTATAATCAATTTTAAAGCAGTGTAAATTTGGATTAAACTTTAGAGAAATATTTTTAATTTTTCACAATACTAATATATTTCAGGAGACATGACACTCGAATCATAAGACAGGCTCACGTAGGAAAGACACACTGAAAACAGCATAACTTCTTCAAATGAATCTCCACCATTTTCACAGCTGTTTAATAGGCAGAAGATAGATCTTTGCCCTTCATTCCTTTATTCATTCAACCAACAAATATTTATCGAACACCCACTGTGTGCCAAGCATTGTTTGGGACAATATGCTGCAGCAGTCAACAGGTAGGCAAAAATCCGTGGTTCATGGAGCTTACATTCTAGTTGGGGGAGACAGACACAATTAATAAATAAATTAAATACTAGGTTAGAAGGGTATGTGCAATACAGGAAAGGGGGAGAGAGAAATCTGGGTTACAAGGCTGGTATAATTTTAAACAGGATAACCAGAGAAGTCTTCCCTCATGCTGTGACTTTTGAATAAAGAAGTCATATCCCTAATATTTGCCAGGAATCCCTGGGAATGGTAAGGTGGTCTACAAAGGCTGCTAAATTTCATGTAGGTTTTTTTTCCCATGGCTTAGAGAAGAACTCTTCACTCTGTGGAGAGCAAGGCAGGGAACAGAACTAACACCTCTAAAAGAGCAGACCAAGGGTGGGGTTGCCCATTTCCCATGGCTGGGCACAGTCCTGGAGTAGGGACTTGAAGAAGGTGAGGAAGAGAGCCATGGGCACATGTGAGGGAAGAACATTGCAGGAAGAGGGAATTGCAAAGGCCCTGAGGCAGAATGTCAGGCGCATTTGAAGAACCAAGAAGAGAGACAGAGTAATTTGGAGGTGAGTGGTAGGGATGATGTCGGAGGACAATAATGGAGGGACAGAGCAGCCAGATTCTGTAAGGGCATTATAAGGACTGGCTTTTAATCTGAGTATATTGAGGGGGTTGTCAGTCACAGATTTTGAGCAAAGAAATGGCAAGACCAGCTCTATGTTACAAATTACAGAAGAGACAAAAGAAGAGCTAGCAGACATCCATAAGTAAATATCTTAATTTACTTGGATTCTCATTCAAGGTATTATCTCTAGATATCAATTCTTATTTGTGTGAAGAGATCTACAAGCTTGGAAGGAAGAAGTTCTGGTTCTGCTGCCAAGTATATGCATGATTTTTGGATCGCCTCTTGATCTCTCTGAGCTTTCCATTCTCACCTGTGAAACTGTACTTTTAGACAAAATTGCCAAACATTATAACCTACTTTGTGTAAAAGTTATTGGAAATGTGCTTTATGAAACTTCCCACTTTATTCCGATTTTTAAACTCATTTTGACCATTCTCAATCTAATTAAGATTTTAGGCAACATAGATAATCAATATTTTCAGTCTGGCAAAAGTTTAACAGTTCTTTCTGATATGAATAAAATTATTGTGTTACTTAAACTAAGCATATTATGATTGCTTATTGTTGAAGGTGATATTTCTTTTGCTTTCTCTGTGCACTATGAATAAAGTTCATTAATAAGCTCACAAAATAAGCAGCTATTAGGAAAAAAACTGTCCATAATTCACTTAAAATAAGAATGATAATATAGCATATATCACTTTTCTATTAAAGTAGATTAATTGGAGTTAACTGAATGCTTGCAGTTTCAATGTTCCTGAGATAGTATTATGTTTATAAACACCTTGCAAGAGAATACGTGAAATTGATTATAGAGCAACTCATAAAAGAAAATCTATGTAGACTTTAGCATTTGATCAATCCTGCAAATTATTCTTGGAAACATGAAAGCAGCTTCTTTAACTGGAGTAAACTGAAAAGAAAAAAAGAGAGAAGGATAATGCAGTGGTTTATTTAGCACAAGTGTGTATAATGAGTCACATCATTGACACAATCAGAAATTCAGAAATGTTAGGAGCACTCCCTATATTGTGAAACAAACTTTTTGGAAGAATGTATCTTTCATTTTGTCCTCTGAGTGCCCACTCCAAGTCCACTCAGTCTGCTCTGTTTGGCCACCACTTTCAAGCACGTAACTGCTCAGTAACTTGTTCATGAATAGCAACTTCAGAAGAGAGCCCTATTCATCAAACAAGTTGGTGAATGAAATTTGGGGAAAATTAAGGCTCTCAAGTACTGATCAACATTTTCCTTGGCATCCTGTTAGACTCATGCTGTAACTGCTTAACAATAAGACTACTCAATTATCTTACAATTACAGCTTCAAGATTTTGACCTGAATGGGTTTGTTGGGTCCCACTTCCATTATTTTTACCATATGTCATACAAATGAATGTTTTGTTGTAGTCTTTCTTAGCCAAGTCTTTCTCATGAGACCAGGATGTCAAAACAGTAATATCTAATCTACTGTATAATGAGAGAGAAATACTAATGGGTTGATGGTTTCCTTTCTTGCTTTCCTTTTTTTTTTCTTTTTCATGACTGACTGGCTATCAGACCTTTCTTGTTGAAGTTAATTACACTGGATTTAAAAATGAAATTAAAGTAAAAGGGAAAGATTTTCAAAGACAAAAACATGAGTGGAAAGAGAAAAAGAGAGAGACAGAGAACAGTAGGGGAAGCAAAAAGTACTGTTAGAAAAAATATAAGTATGGTTAAAAAGTAACCCAGGATATGTTTCCTGATTCATTTGTCAAGCTAATCATGGTGTTCAAACATTTGTATATTTTGCCACAGGAAATGTATTCCCACTCAGGTTTGGAAATAAAATTAAAATTAGAAAATAATCATTTTCAGTCATGTCATTCTGTCTCAAACCATATTCTCCATTAGAATATACACAATTCTGAATTAGAGTTCCCACCTTTACATATTATAGTTTCTTTGTTTTATACCTACCAGCATAACTTCATCATGAAAAGATATTCATTCTGTACTCCCTTCCTTCTCTCCTTTCTTCATTCATTTACTCACTTACTCAGGTATATAGATTAAAACCAGAAATTTTGCCTGTTAGAAAAAGTGGGATTTGGTTTGACTGAGCATATAATTCTAAAAGTTTTGTTTCTGGACAAAATTTTTCAGCATTTTTGAGGAAACTTTATTCTGGATCTAGATGACAAATTCCATTTTTTAGTTCATATTTTAGAGAGACAGAAATAGAAAAAAAAATTAAAAATTCACCTGCCTACCAAGAAGCTTCTATGACCAGTCTGATTTCCTTGGGCAAAATAAATCATATATTTAAAATCTGAAATGCCCCTCTCCCAGAAGCATTTCCTACCAGATATCAAAACATGTTGTAGCATAATAATAATTTAAACATATCAGTGGATACAGAGCCCAGAATACATAAGAACTTTATACATAAGAAAACATAGCAATTTAATGGAAAAAGAACTTTTCTAAAAATGCTACTGGGAAAACTGTCCACATACTGGGAAAACAGGTCAGCTTAGATCTTCGTCTCTAGCTATCATGAAATAGTTTGGAGAAAATAAATAATAAATAAATAAATAAAACACGAGATTGTAGGAAAAATAGAGGTGAATCTAAATATTGGATTTGGAAACAGCATTTCCAAAAAACAAGGAAAGAAATAACAAAGAAAAGTTTTATCTAAAAAAAAGTTAAACTATCAGCACGTGACTCTAAAGGCAAAATGACAAATATATTTGCAATGTATATGCCAGATGTTGAATAATATTATACAACAAGATCTTGTAAATGAGTAGGAAGTATATATGCACCGAAATGGGGGAAAGAGGGAGCAAAGAAAGGCACAGTACCAAGAAACATGTGTAAAATTATTTGTAACTAAATGCATAAGTGCCTTTAATCATATCACTGCATGCTAGTAGAGATCATGGTAAGGCTGTACCTGTAGCCTTTCTTAAAACATTTTGACTCTATGTACTGTAAGCATAAAAGGTGATTGTTCTTTTGATCTAAAGATATCACTACTAGTATCAATCTATCATAAAATAATCATTAGAGATTCTTATAAAGCTTTATATTCAAGGATAGTCAAAACAGCACTTCTTTTTACAAATTAAAAACAATCCACTGTTTTAACAACATGGCATAGTGAAAATAATTCTATATCTATACAATGGAAATGTTGCCATAAATACCATAGTTTAAATAAATATTCCATGATATGGGTAAAAGTTTAGGTATAATTGAGTGAAAAAAGCAGAATATGTCCATGTAGAGCATTTTTCATTCTAATTCTTTATATATGTATAAAAATACATGACTAAAATGAACAAAAATGTTAACAGTGATCATTTCTTAATGGGATTGTGTTTGATTTCTGTATTTTGATTTTTAATTCAAATTTTTCCTTTTTGCCTTTAATTTATACTTTTCTGCATTTATTTACAGTAAGTGTATACTACAATTATAATAAAAGAGATAAATAATGTAAATAAAAAATGTGTCACCCTCCATCTGGCCTTTTCTGCCTCCAGATCCCAGAAGGGCTCTGTGAAATTGACCAACACTACAAGGTCAGAATTGGAAATCTGTCCATTTGAGTCTGATGTAGTCTACTTCTTTTCTCATACCATGCTCAACACTGTCATCCTATTCCCCATAATTACTCTCCTTTACAATTTATATACATGTCTGGCTGGTGGACAGCCAGACCCATCAAGAACATAAACTCCCTGCTTCAACCTTTACCCAGTCATCCCTACCTCGTCCTGTCACAGTCTATTCTAATTACAGTAGTCAGAGTGGTCCTTTTGAAATTGAAGTCAGATTTTGTTGCTCCTCTGCTCAAAATGTCCAGATGGGGTCTTTTTCACTCAGAGTAAAAGCTAAAGTTCTTACAACAGCTTTCCATGCGGCTCATGAGCTGGCTCACCGTTACATCTCTGACCTCCACTTTTACTACTCTCCTTCTTGATAATCTTGGTGTAATTTCTCTAATCACTCTTCTGATCTCAAGTTGGCCCCAGCATTCTCTCACCACAGGACCTTCGCATCGGCCGTTCCCTCTGTCTGAACACTTTTTCTCCAGATATCCAGTGTCAGCCTTTTATATCCTATATGTTTTTTCTAAATGTCACCTTCTCATTGAGACCACCCCATTTACAATTATAACCTCTTAGCTGTCCCAATCCGTTTTCCCCTGCTTTATTTCTCTCCTTTTCGCCTAACAAACTTTAGGGTTTACTTGTGTTTTTAGTCTGACTTTTCCCCCTGGAATGTAAGTTCAAGGAGGCCTTGGATATTTTTTTTTCTTTTGTTTATTATTATACTCCTGTGCATAGAATAATGCTTGGCTTATAACAAGTACTAAATATAAATTGGTTCACTGAATGACAATTTGCAGCCCCAGCTCTTAACACAGGGCCTAGCACACAGACACAGGATATGTTTAATAAATGTTTTTGATTAAAAACTTAAAATCATGTTACAGAAGTTTCTTCTCCTTATAAATTTAGTCTTGCTTTCTACTTCCCCCTTCTCCGAATCATTTACCAAAAGAGCATTGGGAGAGGAGGAGAAACAAATCTCTGCCTTCATCTCTGTAAAACCAAATCTTATTTAAATACAGGAAGTCCTGTTCCTCAGATAAGACGCAAAATGTAGGGTGAAAGAGGTAGTTTCCTAATCTTTTTCTTCTTTTAGCCCTCAAAAATAAACATGCTTCCATCTTTGAAGGGGAGAACACTAGCAGAAATCTATGTCGGCAAGAATTCTTATTAAATGTTCTTGTCTTTTAATTTCATTTATAGAATGAGTATATACCACCTGTATTCTTTTTTATTTATTTTTTTTTATACAGCAGAGAGGGTCTTTATTCAACAGCAGTTTTAAAAACAAAGCCTCAGTGCACCAAGGGGATGCATTTCCCCATGTTCTACTTTGCTTCTTTCCTGCAAATTTCTGTCCTTTGATGCAAAAAAGGACGGGGGCGGGGGGGGGGGGAGTCCTATAGGTACTTTTGAGGGCACAGTCCGGAGTTGCAGATGCATGGGATACTTGTAGAAGTAGCACAGCAGAATTTCACTGTAGCCCATGAGGAAGTGGTACTTGTGGGCAGGCAGTTAGTTGCATGAGCGTCAGAGCACAGCTCTCCACCTGGTTAGTCCAGCGCTTTAGGACCACCTAGTCGGCCAGGCGGCTCGGGAAGGTAACCAGCATGAATTTGCGAAGGAAGACATCCTCCACTGCTCGCTCTGCAGCGTGGTCCTCCTCATCCAGGTTACCTGTGTGCAGCGACAGCTAGTCCTTACGGTAGGCAATGTAGTATGGTGCGTGTGCCTTCCCGTGTGCCACCGGCTTGACCCCCTTGTCCACGCGGACTCCGGCAGCCGAGTTTTTTGAGCAGGTCGCAGAGATGCGCGGGGCGTGCCAAGTGCGCAGCAGCTCTCAGCTCCCGGCCAGGACCCTCGGCCTGAGCTCCCACCTGTGTTCTTTGATAATTTTTTTCCAAGGAACCGTCTCTCTCCCTACCTAGATTCTGTAATTAACTTAGAAAAATTGGATGACGAAAGTAGCGAAGTGGAAAGCTGGTTGTTTAATTAGGAATCCACAACCTTATCACTAGGACAAGACTACGTCAGCCAAGGCTCTTACCTCTTTCTATAAATCAGTATAAATGACTCATATACCACAGTAAATCATGTACTTACAATACTGGGGTTTACCATAGGCACAGCAAGACAATAAGTAATACATCAGGGACAGATTAAAGAAGTATAACCAGTGATTACCTAATTTGGTAGAACCTTGCTCACTGTGGTGTCTCCTAGTCTAATTAAAGGATGGCGAGCTTTTCAGGAAGACTTGGGGGCTCCTGGGAGCTGGTGGAATCCTCCTTACACAAGAACAGTACTGGCCATCAAATTTCTGGGTGCCTCCATACAGCACTAAGAGGCACTGGGGACCACTTCCACCTGCTCGCCGTGTCCTTATATTTAGGTACTTTTTTTTTATTGTGGAATATAACATGTCTACATAGAAGGGATAACTGTCCAAGTGCAATTCAACAAGTAGTCACATAGGAAATTTCCAAGAATGTTATGAGTTACAGTACCATAGTTACAGTTACTTTCTTACCATAAAATACAAAATAGATACAAAAAGGTGATAACCTTCAAATTGCAATCTAACAAGAAACTGTCTAGCAAATTTCAAAGAATGTTATGGGTCACAGTTCCACCACCTCAGCTCTCTCCTTCTAGCTATTCCAATACCCCAGCAACAAGAAAAATAAAATTATATAGAAATTCAGTTTTCACAATCCTTTGTTAAATTCTATCTTGTCTGTTGCTACCCCTTCCGCTAGCTTAATCACTTTCCTGATCTTCAGGGATGTCTAGGCAGTGACCACCCTAAATTGTTCATGTTGAAAAAGGGTGTCAACATCACAGGAAAAGGGAATGCAACCGGTTGATGTTCTTGAGGGCCTTGCCTCTGGATTTTGGGATTTAACTGGCATAGGAGCTTTCTGGAGGATTTAAGTTTCTGAAGAATAAACTTAGTGAGTGAAAACCTTATAGAGTCTCAGATAAAGACCCAGGTATTCTTTAGGGTTTCAGGACTACTGCTGACTTGGACTTACCATACTGTGGCCATTTGAGATATCTAGCTGAAGCTTGCATAGGAGTATCTCCCAGGACAGCCTCTTGATTCTGTTTGAAATCTCATAGACACTGAAAACATATTTTGTTGCCTTTCTCCCCTCCCCCACTCCCCAGTCAAAAAGGCATTCTCAACTCCTCCATGCTAGGGTCAGGCTCATTTCTGGAATCCATGTCCCACATTGCCAGGGAGACTCACTCACCTGGGAGGTCCTATGCCACATTGGGGGAAAGGTGATGAATTTATTTGCAGAGTTGGACTTAGAGAGAGAAAGCCTACATTTGAGCTACAAGAGAGGTTCTCTGGAGGTGACCCCTAGGTATGATTATAGGTGGGTTTAGCCTCCTCTTTACAGCCATAAGGTTCACAAGAGCAAGCCTCAAGATCAAGGTCTTGACTAATAGAGTAAGGGGTTCCTAATTTCACATTGCATACGTTCTGTCTGCAATAATTAGGGACTTTTTTTAACCCTGTATGTTAACTGAATTAGTGGTAAATCAAAGGGAAAGCACTCTTGAAAGGAATTTGAGTTATCATCCTCACCAGTCTTAAACCTGGATCAGCCCCTGTAAGTTAGCTTAGCCTATCAGTCCTGTTTTAACTTAAAGCTTAGTGAGGCAGGAAAGATGCACCCTCATACTCCATATAGAAAAGATATGCTACCCATACCAGAACTTAAAGCCCAGCTAACCAAGATAAGGGTCTCAGCTAGAGTCCAGAAATACAATGGGATGAATCCTCCAAGATTTGGCAAATGACAAGTACAATATCATGCCTTAATTTACATTATAGGTCTTCCATTCTTAACCACTGTCTTCTTCTAGAATGAGGTTTTAACATGGTTAAAAAACAGAATTAAGGAACACTAAGAAGATAGAATTAGAAGGAGACCGGCCTTTGTTTACTTGAGAGGGTTCTCCTGACACCGCTAGCTTGCTCCTGTCCACAGAAAGGAACAGTATGGTGTCAAAGTAGCTACAACTTCTGTCTTTCTCTTAGCCAAAACTTATGAAAAATACGTTACCTGATCATGCTATATATTATTTTGTGAAAATTGTTTGAATGTGATTTGTGCTTTTACTACCAAATATTAGACAAAACCAACAGATTGTTTATCTTCTGCTTCTCTGTAATTACGCAATTAACTTAAACTTGTACAGAACTAGTCTTCCATATAGACAGTGGGAAATTCAGAAAAAAATATAGAATAAGACATTTAAAATAGACCCATAGGGAACTCCTAATTTTAGCTTGATAGTTTGTTTACATAAATAAATTCCTACCTACTTACCATATGTTCCTGGGAATTGGTTAGTAGTTCACTATTTAAATGTAAAAGAGGAATCTTCAAAATCAGCAGTCTAATTTTCTTTCTTAATATAGAACAACATTTGTAAATTGTATACTTCTGGGATTTTACCCAGGGAATCAGAAACAATGTGAACTATTATTCACTGGACTGTAAAAAAATAAAAAATAAGAAAATAAACCCACAATCCCTGAGACAACAAAAAGCTAAACATCTGGAGAAAATCTAGTACCCAAAGATGAACTATACAATGTGATAACAGGTGGTGTTGAGAACTATTAGGCTGATTTTAATTAAAAGGACAAAAACTCTAATTCCGTTTCTTCCAATAAATTCCTTCAAGCAGGTGCAAGGGCAAAACAGAATTAGTTCCCCTGTTTTAAGTATAATAGTGCTTCCTTTCTTTTTCTCTTTAAAATCTTTCAGATGACATTACTCTCATTGATATATAACTGTACACTATGTTTTGTTTTTGTCACTCAAGAGAAATGTAAATAATGTATTACGAAAGTATCTATATATCTGAAACAACTGTCGATATGCTGACAGATTAAATGGATGACAATAAACTAGTCTAAATATGACTACTTTTCTTTCCTTAAAAGGGGTTAAATAGTGTTTGAAACTAAACCATAATAATGAGGTTATCATAGGAAAATAGCCTTTATCAATTAAAGGAAAATCCTGGTTCTCAGAGTAAGTATCCATTTTATCTCAGGAAGCCCACTTAAATTTCTCAGGCATCATTTTTCTGAGTTCTAAAGTATAAATGTCAGAGAATATGGTCCCTCCATATAAAATAAAATTATAGTATAATTCTAGAGCTTTACAATAATTTCCTTTAAAACATAAATACCCAGCTTTCTCATCTTGGGACCCAAGATAGCCAGGTAATAAAAGATTAAATAGGAGGTGGACATCTGTTTCATCTGAATGGACAACTCAATAGAGATGTTCAGTTTCCTTCAATCAATGAAAACCCTAAAGTTAATAGGCCCAGTGACATTGTCTAGGTTCCTATCTATATTTCTTTATAATTTTAGTACTTATTAACTGACTTCGATAACCTGATGTTTTTCATTAAACTTTTAATTCACTCCATTCCAGGCATAGACTCTTTATAGGCCAACAGAGGTCTGCCATAACTAATCTGTTTTACAGACTTCATATGCTGATGTGGAAACCTTTGGTGACTCACAAAGTCTGAATTTTCACTTTTTAAAAAAATATCCTATTCTAGTACATCTTATTGATGATTTATGTCTCAACTAGTTTTGTGAGAACTTGGAGCAAAAAGATATATTTTATAAAATTATTTAATTTCATATTTGAAACAAAACACTTCTGAAATTATTTTTAAATGATTGTGTTTTCTTTCTTCCAGAAGTCCATTTATCCAAGTAGTACTGAGTACATCACTCAGATTTATAATTATTTGACCTACATTCATTACACGAGAGTAAAAAAAAAAATCATTTTAGTGTTTTATTTATTTTCTCCCATCTATTTGTGGTTCTTAGTATAATAGAACAGAACAGGAAACTCGGAGGCTGGGCAGCTCCGTGCACGGGGCTGGGGGGTGGGGGTGGGGTGAGACACCAAAAAATAAAGGGCTGATTACACACAAGGTATATATTTTTGCACACACTTGTACACACACCTAGATACAGTACAGGTAAGAATATAAGGGATTTACACACCCACCTTTTGCCAGGTGCCCCGAGAGACAGCAGTGGCGCTGTTAGGCAAAGGTGAGCAGGTGGGCATTTGTTAAATATTCACTCTAAGGGTTCATGTGCATGTGTACACATCTGCACTGCCCCGCCCCTGGGGACACTGTACATAGGCTTGGCCAAGGACCAACAATCCCTTAGAAAATGGAATCCCTCTCTCGAATATACTCAGGAACCACTCTGATTCATCAGTTTTCTTTTGCTGAAGAAAAGCTGGAGAGAAAAAAAAGGCAGGAAGAAATTAATTTATATTCTCTACTAACATATTATATTGTAATATAACATCCATTCTTTATAGCCACAAAGAATATTTTTTTGCAATACCATGCCAAAATAACTAGTTTATTCGAGGAAGGAAAAAAGAAGTCAAGAAATTTGATACTGCATCCTATTTATTTTTTCCCAGTTCTAACAATCACCTTATCTCTCTATTCCCTTTCCTTCTGTCTATCACTATCTCACTCTTTCTCTGTCATTCCTGACCCAAGTAGAGAAAAAGACAGATATAATCTATTCCTTCAAAGAGCTTAGAACCTAGCAGGAGAGCCAGATAATTAAACAATTAAAATAAATTCAATGAGTATAACAATAAGGTAAAAGATAGGGTAGAAACAAAGTGCCATGAGAGCACAGGGAGGAAGGAATCACTAGCAGAGACCTGAGGGGGGAGTCCAAGCCAGATGAAGAAGGAGGGGGAACTGGGTGAGGGCCAGGAGGCAGAAGGGAGTGGAAATCCCAGAAGGCACTGAAAGAAATTAAATATGGCTTAAGATAGACACGAAGCTGTGGCAAGACTGCCAGTTTTGTACCAAAATCCATTTTGTCTTCTTCCTTATCATTCAGCAACACTACCTTTTCCGGTTTCTTACTCTTGCAGTTAGCGCTGCTCCTGTGACTGTTTCCCACCAATAGAATGGGGGGCAGAAGTCAAGGGTGCCACTTCTGAGCCAAGGCCTACCCTCTCTTTCCCCTTTATCCTTTGGATGGCAAAGCTACGAGATGGCAAGAGCCTAGGTCCCTGAAACGCCGAGTGTAGGAAAACAGTGCTACAGGGACACCACTACAGATAGCATCCAAACAAAACACACATCCATTGTGTTTCACTCAGGCATTTGACTTATTCCAACTAGCCCAGGGGCCAAATGGTGATGGTAACGTGCTAGGGAGTCCCTGAAAGACTTTAAACTGGGAAGTACCAGGGTCACAAACCAGTTATCTTCGATTAGCTTTCGAAGATAGGGGCAGCCATTTTTTTCGAGTAATTCAGGCAATTTTCCCTAGGTTCCTGTTTCCCTCACATACTGAATAACATGTGGCATGACTTATTCAAATATTTTAGTAAATTCCAGTCTGGGAATTTTTATCTGGTAATTATTAACTGGGTACAGATAATAAGCATAAATGTCTAGAGCTTGAAAGGATTCAATAGATCATTTTCTCAAAATTCCTTGTTTCACATAAAAGGAAGGGCCATAAAGGTGAGGTATTCACCCCAGGTCACCAGGGTGGTAAGAGCAGAGTAGCAGAGAAGGTACTAAGGCCAAAGCTCTCTTGCTCCCACTCCAAGGCTCTCTTTACTATGCAAGGCTGTTTTAATTCCTTTAGCTTCAGTGCTTGCAACAGATCAGATTACTCTGGGAAAATGAATGAAAGGGATTAACCACTTAAAAGGTATAATTTTGGCAACAGTATTCTGTTTATAAACTTGGAATCATTTGTATGCAATTTCAAGATATAGAAGTGTAGTGAATTATTTCTTCTATTTTGTTTAATAGATATTCTGATGAACTAAATTAAACAAAATACTTCTTAATATCTAAAATCTCCTCAAAATCAACATCTACATCAGTTAAAGAGAAATACTTTTACTACAATTTTCTACCTCTCTCTCTTTACAATTGTCTATTTTTATAGTCTGAAACTTCCTATATATTCCTTTCTATATGTATTTTCTGGCCACTAAGGGAAGTGCCAAATTGCCCAAGGGTTAGTCCATTGTCTTTAGGAGAATATATGATGAGACTGAATTGGCTTGGATTGGCAGTTTGCTTGTGCCACCAAATATTCAGAGATAAAGGGTACTACATTGAGGAAGCTGCTTTATGATTTTTCTCAGGCAACTAAAAACCCATGGCTGCAACTGATGAAAGATGACAGAAATATATCCTTGTGCAAATATGAGCATAAGTTGCATCTCTAGAATAAAAATGAAGGAACATTAGAGTAACTGACAGACCAGGAAATGAGAACCCATAATAAAGCCCATAATGACACATATTAAGAAAGTATTATCCAATATGGACATTTTCCTGCATTGATATTAATTTGTTGTCAATATAGATCCAGAAAATGGAAAAACATCTTAATCCCTAATGGCAAACGGGAAATTAATGGAAATAATGTGAAAGTCAAAACTAGTCAATAGCACAGTTGCACTTAGCTCTATATCCTCCAATCACAAAAAACACAAAAGCTTAACCCATAAGTGATGGTAAACACATAAAGCAGTCCATGATAAGCTAAAGCACCAAAAAGAGTAGATAATCCATTCACATTTAGAAATCATTTCAAAATAAGCTTGAAATACCAAGAGAATCTAGTCTTTTAATGACATGTGGCTCATGAAGATAGGTCTAGGAATAGATTACATGCATCTATACATTGAAAATGCCTTTAGAGGTTAATACTCAGATTAAGGATAGTAAATGAATATTGATGCTATGGATGATAGCCAAATCAGAGACAACAGCAAACTGACAGTAAGGGTAGCGGAGGTATATAGGGAAAGACAAAAACCATCCAAAATGGGTCTAACTTTAAGCAAGAAACTTAACCTATCTGTGCTTCATTTTCCTCAACTATAAAATGGGCATGCTCATGACTATCTTCCAAGTTTTGGGTGACAATTAGAAATTTTACACACACATAATGCCTGCTGTAGTTTCTGGCACACAGTAGTCATCTAAATCATGATCGCTTAAATATCATCATTATTATTACCATTTTTATTATCATCATTATTATTATTGCTGTTGCTATTACTATTATTATTAACATGTTAAGCTCAACAGGTCAGAGTCCCTGATCAGTATACCAGTGGATTGTTTTTTTCACAATGTATATGAGTGGTGAGTGATGATATAAATATTTAATTGAACAGTCACTCTTAAAGAGATATTTTTCTCTCTTAATGAATACACACATATATATTCAATAACCTGGAAAAATATTTTCAGTATAGCCATCTAACACTTATACCTTGAAAGTTTACCCTTAATATTGAGAAGATTTTCATTCCTGTATCAAGATTAAAATAAAAGATATTTATGCTATAAAAGTATGGTTAACAATTAATTGCTTATTTCATAAGAAAAAAAAGACAGTTTGCTACAGCTGTATCTGAAGCTTCAACACATTTTGTTAAAGCTGTATGAAATTGCTCTTCATTTAACTACAGCCAATAATAACGAAAAAAAAGTAGTTTACTATAAAATGAAATGCCCCAAGCATATTCTTTCATGGTGGCCCTGGAGAGCATTGGACAGAAAGTTCAGGATAATCTATAAAAAGAAGGGTGAAAGAAGAAGGGTAGTGAAAGGGGCCAAGGGGCTATGGGGCCATGTGAATCCATGTGGAAAAATGATCAGTGCTGGAGAAGGTTAAATTCTCGGTCCCTGAAGTCTCGCTGTTGTGGCTACAGCCCAAGAAAGTTAATGAAAGAAAGCAGCACTGACAACTCCTGCTGCTTCGACAGGAGTTTACCACCTCATTACTGGCCAGATTCTTACAACCAAAAGAAAAGAATACTCCTGCCAAGGAAAAGAGTAAGAGCTAGAGTGAGAGAGTCATCCAAGCAAGGCATTGCTGATATTGGGCGAGGATCAAAGAACTATCAAACAAAGGGAACTGGACAAGAAATAGCTGAACCAAGAGCTGTGACCACAGACTAGACAAGTTTTTAAACCCCAGGAAGGAGACATCCAAAGGACAGCTAAATCCCTGAGTCCTTCCTGCCATACAGGAAAAAGTAAATGAAGTGACACCATCTGCTCACTTTCCCAGAAGAGAGAGTTCCAACTCCTCATAGTAAGCAAGGCAAACATTTTCAAATGCATTACTCTAATTACAAATAATTAGTAATGATCCCTAGAAGTGAAGATTTAACTTGTGGTGTGCCTGACTAATGAACATTTTTTGCACATCCCACGGCAGTTTGAGCTGACTTTGAAAGCACTGACTAGAGACAAATTCTAAGGTTTTAAAATGATCCTCTTAAAGATAATAGGGTGCATGACTTTTTCTTTCAGTTTCTCTTAGCACACAAATGTATGAATTTGTTTTCTAAAGCACAATAGGAAACCATGTGATTCTTTGAGGACTGTCAAATGCAGTTTTTGTTGTTATATTTTTGTCTGTGTTGTTTTGTTTTTGATGTGTGTGTGTGTGAATGTGTGCATGTGCCAAACTGGAAATACAAATCAATTAAAATTAAAAGTTTATACTTTAATTTAACTTTGTTATAATACTTTTCCATTGAAATGTATTCTTGTCATAGATTTAAATTACTGTGTCATCCCTGTATGAAGAATAAATTATCACTAACCCCTCCCCCCCCACTGGAATGGGTATAATGTAAAAACTGACAATGCCAAGTGTTGGGGGAGAAGTGGAGCAACTGGAACTCTTGTACTTTGCCGGAGGGTGAAAATTCAGAAGGCTATTTGACAGTATCTACCAAATGTATGTCTTCCCTGTTGACCCAGTAATTACAAAATTCAATATATATGCAACCAAAATACATACATGAGTGCATCAAAAGATAAGTTCTAGAATGTTTTATCAGCAGCATTAGCAAAACTGGAAACAATACACAGGAAAAATGAGAAGAGAAATTTTGGTATAGTCTTACAATAGAAAAATCTATGGCATGAGTTAGCCAACAACTGCAATGGACCAATCCCAGCCTACTGACTGCTTTTGTAAATAAAGTTTTATTATAACACAGGGGCATCCATTCATTTACATATTGTCTGTAGCTGTTTTCATGCTGTAATGTACTGCGACATCAAAACTTGAAAGGCTGATAGAAATCGTAAGGTCCCCACATCCTAAAATGTTTACCAAATTTACAGAAGTTTGTTGACCCCTGCTTTCTAAAGATAAAAACAAATGCACTATTGCTGTAGTCAACCACCTGGATAAACCTCTAAAACAAAATATTAAGTGAAAACAGCCAGGCATATTAGAAAATTCATTAATTGATTCCATTTCTACAGGCAAAATTAATCCATGGTGCTAGATGTCAGCAAAATGGTTACCCTTGTGGGGGAATTAATGTCTAAAAGGAGGCATGAAGGAGGTTTCTAGCTCTGTCTCCATGTGGAAGATGGTTACATTGGTATGTTCACTTGTAAAAATGTATTGAGCTGATCTCTTACAATCTGTTGACCTTTACTGTATGTTATATTTGATAAATGTTTTCTTCAAAAGGTAAAATATATATATATAAGTTAATCAAAAGTTAAATGTGGAGGCAATATCTGGCTTATTGATGGTTACTTGAATATTTTCAAGATTTGCATATCTCTCTGTAGTGTTCTTTGTACAGAAACTATTGATTAAATTTTAAATAACATCAAGGAAAAATAAAGACCATATGATTGAAGACAGTTTTAAAGTCAAGGGTCATAAATATGAAAATAGTCATCTAATCATGAGAAAGTACTTACTTTACACAACCAAAATATATATTCTTCATTTGCCTATAAATAATTCTTGAAGTATCCCATCTATTTTCTAAACAACATACAAAATCAACCTCTAAATTTTTGTCACTACATTTCCAAACTCAAAAAAAAAAAAAAGGCTTAAATAGAAAGAATTCCATCTCACTTTTTGAGATTGTTCTTAATGCTTCACCATTAAGTCATTTTAATGGGTTATTTAGAATGTTTTTCTTTCTCAGAATTAATTAAAAGGAACTTTTACATTTATTAATACCAATTTCCTAATTTTACTCTTTGCATTGACTAGATGAGAAAAGCTAAATAGAGTACATAGGAATATCTCATTTGCATATGAATTATATAGAATTGCTTACATATTTTTTAATAAGGTAACCCAAAATTTGGTTATGATGATCATTTGGAAATTTAATAACCAGTTTTGGAAATTCATATGAATGGCTTAATTTTAAGCCCTCTTGCCCTCACATCTCTTTCCTTTTTATCATTGAATATTTAATATTATTGAAATAATATCACATAAAACATAGCAAAAGCAAGCCTTTTCAGGGATAAAGAAATTGAATGATAAATGTTTATTTCATCAATTCTACTATAAAGAGAAAGGTATATCTGAAAATCAAGCTCTCAATATCAGACCAAACCTGATTTTCTGAGATTAAGTTGGCTTTTGTTTGTTTCCAGGTTTTTGTTAATTTATGTGGGCTAAAGTGTGTTCATAATCCACTCTCTTCTTTAGGAGTCTATTTCTACTGGGATTTCCACATAGAAATTGCTGGAATTGATAGGTGAATATTCAGTGTACTAAATCTGTGAGAACACATGAGCTCTTATAAAAGAAGGAATTTTGATAACTGAATTATATCTAGAAATTGTTTAATAAATCAACAACAGATTAGGAACAAAATCAAGTGATTATCCAAACTTTACAAAAAAAACTTTACCTAAATCAATAAAATAATCAGCAGTAAAAAGAGAATGCAGCATGAGAAAATTGTGAAGTATATTGTAAGATTGTATCTAATACTTATTTTTTTAGCAAGAGTAATTATGGCAATAAGGATTCAGAATAGCTAGAAAATTGTTAGTACTTTGAAATCATAATCTGTTTAAGAAAAGAATACACAGATGCACATGCATACAAACACAGACACATGCACACAAATGATAGATATGCTCAAACACTGTCAACTCCCGAATATTACATAGATTATGAACATTGCAGATTATCCATGTTTTCTTTTTCCTCACCCACCTACAAATTCATAACTGAGTTCTGAGTCCTTCCTGGTTACTATCTATTCCCATAATTATAAGTTCCTTGAAGGCAGAGATAATCTGTGTTTGCTCAATACTCTATTCCCAAGGCCTGGCACAGTACCTGAAATACAATAAGGGCCCAATGAATATTTATTGCATGAAAATAGATGAATGAATGAAAGCAGATAAAATTGACCCTGAATGACTGTGAAAGAGCTAGCAGATGAAAGAATCCTCAAAAAAAAGTTATAATCTACTATGTAAGAAGTGAAAAACAAAGTCAAAAGTAGAGAGAGCATTGCTGGGTTATGGAAGCCCTTTGCTTTTTCAGCTTAGACCACAAATCAAATTTAATTAAGAAAAGTTAATTTAAAATATTTTACAGTAAATTTTATTATTTTTAATTAGAAAAGGTGGTTTTAATAGGAAATTAAAACATTTATTTCAACAAATATTTACTTCTTGTCTAATATGCTAGGCATTGCCCAGGTATCTAGATATAGATATGAAAAGAATCAGGGTCCCCCCCATTCAGAGCTCAGACTTATGGAGAAGACAGATATTTTAGTCTGCTAGGCTGCCAAAATGCAATATACTAGAAATGGGTTGGCTTTTAACAATGAGAATTTATTAGTCTAAAAGTTTACAATTCTGAGGCCATGAAAATATCCAAATCAAGGCATCATCATGATGATTCTGTCTTCCTGAAGACAGGCTGCCAGTGATCCTGGACTCCTCTGTCAGCTGGCAAGGCACATGGCAAACCTGCTGCTCTCTCCCTTGTCTTCCTAGTTTCATTGTTTCCAGTTTCTGGTTTCAGTGGCTTCCTCTCTGTTTCTGTGGCTTTCTCTCCCAGCTTCTGTGTCTTTCACTCTGTCCTGTATTTTGGATTTTTCTGTTTGTTTGTTTTTGTCCAAATTTCATTCTCTTTTAAAGGACTCCAGCAAGAAGATTAAGACCCACCCGGAATGAGGTGGGTCACAACTTATGATCCCACTCACCAAAAGATCCTCTTGCAATGGGTCCACATCCACAGGAATGGATTAACTTAAGAACACACTTTTCTGGGGTCCATACAACTTCAAACCATCACAATAGAAATGAAAACTAACCATTATAAAACAATATAATAAGTGCTACAATGGATGTATTATTAAGATCAAGAGAGGAAGCCATCAACTCTGTATATATGTATACACATCAGGGTGGAGAGGCTTAGGAAGTTTTACAGAGTAGCTGACCTTCAAACTGTTTACTTCCAGATAGGATTTAAAGAAATAACTAAATAAACTATTATGCTTAGAAATAGTGATTTTGAAACTACTCCATTAAAACCTTTTTAGTAAAAGTATGAGTGCTTGAGAAAATAGATGAATATGCAAACCATTCACTATTTAAGTAATAATCATGACATGAAACTAGGAAAGGACTAAATAGTGGATGATATTTGCAGGTAGAGAAGAGAGGACAGTTTTCCTTTTTTTCATGTAGCATCAATATAAATTGAGAAATAGATGAGCTTTTGAAAGTCTGTAGCACCAAAATTTTGCTCCTTTGGAAATTGATGAAAGATTTTTTTTTTCCCATAGTTATAAATCCTATGATAGAACAGTCTGAAATTGTTGCATCCCAGAAACAGATGGTAAACATCACATTTGTTCATTAAAATAAAAATAACAATACAAAAGAAGAGAAATACAAAAGAGAAATACAAAGATTTAGAAAATGAAGGCCATGATATTTCCCTTTACTCACCTTGTTTATATATATTCAGTTTTAACCCCAGAGTAATGGATTAGTGTAAAAGAATATTTTTCTCCTCCTCTTCTAGAAGCTTTGAACTCAGTAGGGGCTTCATACACATGCACAAAAGAAAGAGACTGAGTGTGAAAGAAATAAAAAGCATCAGCCCTTTAGGGAGCCAAAACTATAGTCTTATCAAGGTCCTGCATGAAATGCAAACATTTTAAAAATATTCAGCTGGATGAAGTGACTTTTTTAAATCTTTAACTAGTTAATGAGTTAGGTGACTTCTGATTTCTGGCAGTGACATTCTACATTTTCAAGTGTTTAAACAAGGAAACCTTGTTTTAAAGGTGATTTTTATTGTAAACCAATTTCTGAATTTTGCAGTTTCCACAGAGTAAAACAAATGACCATGAGATGGCATCCTCTTTGCAAATCAGCTAATTAAAAATAATCTTTAAAATTCATTTATTATATAAATGCTGTGGCTATCTAATATAAAAAGCCATCTAGTCATCTTGCCTAGGGAATCAATTATTGAAATGTATCAGGCCTTAACGCCCAGAAGGTCTTGAAGGGTCAGCGTTAATAAGCTTCAAATTGGAAACTTGCTCTTCACAAGCCAAGGGCTTTGAGAATGAAGGGTCTTCATTGATAATGAATGTTTTGAAAGGATTATATTTTCTAGGTTTATTTGGAAGGTACTGGGCACCTTGCTTACCATATAGGCCATCAGAAGAGACATCTGCAACAATAAAGAACAAATCATAAAAACCGTTTTTCACAGACCACACCTGCTTTATATTTGGAGCGATGTTCATCATTACAAGCTTGCTTCAGAATTAGCCCTAGTTCTCCAAGTGGCTTCCAGGTATAATTGTACATTCTTCACACTCTGAGTGTCTTCAGCTGGGGGATGGCAATGATAATTTTCTAAGTATTTATGAGGCTAAACAGATGGATTTGGGACCAAGGGTACATAGTCTGAAAATGCAGTATTTGTCAAATTAAACCGGCAGGCAGGTATGTCTATACTTCTTATCCAGGACACCAGTGACAGGTATATTAGAGGGATTTTTGGAATTTTTTTTTACATTATAAAAAGGGTGATAAAAATCATGAATAGTATGAACTTCATAATGTATACTCTATGACCTTTAGAATAATGTATTTTCTAAAAATCTTTAGTAATCATTTACTTTTACTTAGTAAAATAAGATACTATTATAACTATCGTAATAGTCAAGTATTATAATACACATATTTCAAGCCATACTTCCAGATTAGAGTATAAATTAATGTGCCCTATCAGATTTACTCCTATAATTATGTTTACCAAGACCTTATGTGAATTTCAGCTAACCATATCCCACAGCTCTCCCGACAGTAACAGATTTCCAAGACGCGTTTAATGATCCCAATTTCACTGATGAATGCTTATAGCAACCTGCCACAGAGTGAGGAAGGCTACCATAATCTATTATCATACTCGATTATCAGGAGAGGATTGCTGGCTTCTGCTCTCCAAAATTCCATGAAGAGTAGATGCTTCTGTGATCTGATACAAGATCAAATTCTCCTCCCCCAGAAAAATAAACCAGAGGCCTGGATATAATTAGAAGTCCTAAAATGCTTTTTTTAAAAAGCAAGATTTCAAGAAAGCTCAGTTTAAAAATATCTACCATATCTTTTCAGAACAGAATGAAAAATCAACATTCAACAAGACTGAAAACAGAAGATTTAGAAGAGCAAAGCATTAAGACCTGTGCCAGGATTGTGGTTTCTTTCAAAGAGAAAATGAATTAGCTGTCACATCCCAGACAGATGAACATAAGGCAAACTAATCTCCAGGCAGTGAGCAAGTCTTGAGGGAAGGCCCTCTCCCACCCTGTCCCATGCATCAAGAAAAACTTCCATCCAGCTCTACGCTCAGCAGGGGCCTCACCTGCCCTATATACCACCCGGCATCCACACCCACATTCTCCCCTAGGCTCCATAGTTCTAAGGGAGTACAAAAAGGCATTTTAAGGTTTGGTCATTTTTCACCTCTTCCAGATTCCTAGTTCTTTTTAAATAATTTTATTTCATATGTACATAATTTAAATAATTTTTTAATGTTAGCTACAGAGTAAGCATACTTATAATACTTAAGTGGTAAGTTAAGACAGTATTCATAATCATAATTATAGCCCCAATCATAACACACAGTTTATTACTGTAATTTCTCTGACCCACGTCTTGGCTTCAGACTAACCTCAGGTTCCATTTTTTTATGCACCATTTTACGTTCCATTTTTTTGTTCCAAATCATGCAACAAAACATTTCATGTTTAATTTTTTATGTATCAGTTATGGGGATAGAGGAGTAAGGAGGCAGGCTGTGCTCTCCTAGAGCATAAATCTCTTAGGGGAGACAGCAACATAAATGAATAGATAAATAAAGATCTGGTGATACAAGCTATAAAGGAATTAAAACTGGGTGATGTTGTTCAGGATAGAGAGTAACTGGAGTAGGGAAAAAATGAGGTACTACTTTAAACTGGATGTTCAGGAAGCCCTCTCTGATAGAGAAGCAAGCTGATTTCTGAATGATGAAAGTGAAGTCACTGGCTGATCTGTGTTAACAACATGAAGAAAACCCTGGAGTGACTCCATGCTTAGTGTGTTCTGGGGAGAAACAGGAGTACACTGAGTGCAGAGAGCATGGGAGCTTGTATGAGGTAAGATTGGAGAGGTAGGAAGTCACAAGACTGTGCGGGACTCTGTAGGCCTGACATTCAAAAATGTGATGAAGCTACTGAAGGATTTTATGTCCAGGTATGACATGATCTAACTTGTCTCTCTGGCCATGGAGGATGGATTATAAAAGGAGATAAGCATGGAATGTGAGGGTAATTGGGAAGCTATGGAGAAGTCTAGGTGAGCACTGGAGGCTTGTACTACAGAGGTGGAATGGCTGGGTTTCATCCCAGAGGGGTAATCAACAGGACTTACTGATGGGTTAGATGTGTGGGCTGAGGTGCTTGAGGAATAATGTCATTTAAGAAGAAAAATGATGGGATTTTCTGTGCTCATCCTACTATGTACATACTTTCTACACGTCTCCTCTAACTAATCTCAGACAGACAGTGATAATGGTTAAAATGAATTTGTTACAATTATGGGAAGACAGCAGAGTAGAAAGCTCCAGGAATCAGTACCTCCAACAGAAACTATTAAACAGGAAGGAACTGTCTGAATTAACTATTTTGAAACTCCAGAGACTAGTAAAATACCATGCAGCCTCCAGGGAAGAGTTGGAGGAGGAGGCTGGTAAATCACAGTAAATACCAGTGAACTGCAAACTCTGGGCAGCAGTTATCATTGCGTATCCTGCGGCCTCGGGACAGACTGCAGTAAGGTACTCAATCCCATCTCTGGTGCAGCATGCCAGTGCCAGAATGGATGTAAAGTTCTAGTTCCCCCAGAAACTGGAGGTGTGCGGTCTGATAGCTCATCAATGCTTTTGTTTAACTACTTCGGATCACTGTGATGCTCACCTCTAAGGGTGGCCCTTGTTCCAACCTGTCCCAGGCAAAAGTGGCAGAGGATCCTTCCTCAAAACTATGGAAAACAGTGAAAGGGCTGCATTTCTGGGCAAGTGTCAGATCAGGAAAACACAGTTTCAAAGAGCCATAGGAGAAGCTCCTGGCACCCTTGCTGGCTCCTCCCTCACCCCTTCTCTAAGGCAGAGTGGAACCTGCCCGTGCTCCCATTTTGGTCCCTGGCCTTGTTCTGGAAGGGAAAGACTGAAAATTCCAGTCCAGCTTTCCCTTCACCCCCAGCAAAAGCAGAATAAAAACAATTCAATCTGTGGCCTGGGACAAAGGTTTATCTGCTTTAAGTCTGCCATATAGCACCCTGGAGGGAGAAGGTCTGTGTACTAGGAAGTAGAGGGGGCATTCAAATTCCTATAAACAGGGAAACGCCTAAGGCCACTAGCAAGCATAAGCCAAGGACAAGACACCGGACCAAAACAGTCAGGGAGGAGCCTGCACTTTGCATTTGCCTTGAGCTGACTTCTTGATAGGAGGTCTCAACACTATAGGAAGGCACAGCCTACACAAAGCAAATTTGCAAAGACTGTAAAGATGTTTTATGCAATGGGTTGTTTGGTTTTGTTAGCTCTTGAAGAAAATCTCTGTTATACCACTAGCTGGGTACAAACTCAAGAAATAGACATCTCAGGGCTAAATCCCAGTCTTATCATTTAAAATATTAAAATGTACGGTGTTCAACAAAAGATTATAAGAAAAAAAAAAAAAAAAAAAACAGGAAATGTCCCATCCAAATGAAGAGGATAAAAATTCAGAAAACATCAGTGGAGAAGACCAGTCTGCAGACATACTGGACTAAGGCTTCCTAATTATTATCTTCAATATGCCCAAGCTGGTGAAGGAAAATACAGAGAAAGAGCTAAAGGAAAACAGGAGATAGAAAATTTAAAAAGGAACCAAACAGAGCTACTGGAGTAGAAGAACACAATAGGTGAAATGAAAAATGCTCATTAGCAGATTGGAGCTGGCAAAAGAAAAAAGCAATTAACTCAAAGACAATAAAATTGAAATCATAGAATTAGAAAAAGTGAAAATAGCTGAAGAAACCCATGGGACACCATCAAGCATACCAATATATATATTGTGGGAGTCCCAGAGGGAGAAGTAGTGAAAGGAGCAGAAGGAATATTCAAAGAAATAATGATAGAAAATTTCCCAGACTTGGCAAATAAAGTGAATCTGCACATCCAAGAAAGCCATCAAACACCAGAAAGGATACACTTGAAGAGATATACACTCTGATACCTTACTTGGTGGTCAGATTGTCAAATTCAAAGGAGAAGAGAGTTCTTTGCAAGAGAGAAGCAATGTGTCATATACAAAGGAGTCCCAATAAGAGTAAATGCTGATTTCACATCAGAAACCATGGAGGCAAGGAGGTAGTGGAATGAAATTCTTAAAGGGTTGAGAGAAAACAGATGACAACCAAGAATTTTATATCTGGCAAGACTCTCAAAAATGAGGTAGAGATTAAGATATTTTCAGATAAACAAAAGCCGAGGGAGTTATTACCACTAGACCTGCCTTATAAGAAATTTTAAAGGGAGTTACTGAAAGGAAAGAAAAAAAAAAAAAAAAAAAGAACAAACAAGGTTAATGACAAATGTTTGATTCTAACATAAGAAATCCACCAGGAATTTCAACAATCTAGGATAAACAAGCAGACTGCTAATATATTTACTTTTTATGAGTACAATATTTTGCCAAGATCTTCCCTCCAGCAATGGATTACATAAGGAGAATGGAAAGGGGAACCAGAAAATTAAATGTGGGGTGAGCATAGACCACTTGGAATTAGATTAAGGAAGAGAGAAACAAAGAACTAAAATTTCCCTACCACCCATATGGATAATGATGCCGTTCCTCACATATCCAGTCTGTTTCTTCATCCTAAAAATAGAGGGGAAAATGCTTAGAGAGCTGTGTGAAAACCACTTTGGTCTTCCAGGGCAGAGCGTTTATCACACCTTTTTTTTTTTATTAACACCTCATTAAAACGTCTAAACTCTATTAGGTTGAACCACTTTTTTATTTTAAAAACTCCTAGAAATTATCAGTTAGAGAACATTCTTATTAAGACTTGCACAGTTCCTAGAAAGTCATGCTTCTTTTTTGTAAAGTGTTGACTGGGATGATAATTGTAAAGAAGGAAGGAAAAAAGGTTATGAAATAGCTGTCTTGTCTTTTTCTCAGTAAATAATATTTTTGAGTACATGGTTTGTAAATTTTTATTGTGGCTTTTTCTCATTTCTCCTTGCAATTTTATAAAATACTAAGAAATGTTCATTTTAAGTATGAATTTTTGCAAAATGCATATTATTATTCATATACTTTAGGTCTTATTTTTACTTGGTAAAACACAATTTCTCCTAAATGACAGCAACAAAAAGTAAAAATCAAGCATAAACAAAACAAAATCATGCATTTAAGAAAGTTCTAAGCAGCATTTTTAGCCCTAGGCTTAGAAAGAGCCATTACATAACATTCAATTTATGATATATGAGTTTGCAAATTGAAACATTAACTCCTTAGATGGTAAAAATCTAAAAATTACTTTGGAGATATTGATATTTATGAATATTTGATCTTTCAATTTCTATTCATAATTTCAAGAAAAATATTGTAGTAAGAAAATTAAATTATAACACAATCATTTATAAAAATCATACTATGAAGGATTCAATATCAACATGTTCATAAACAGTTTTGTCATTACAAAATATACTTGGCTAAATTCCAACTTTTGTTCTTTCTCCTGCACCAAGTGAATAACTGAGAGACATATTTAGCTGTGCCAGTAGCAACCATTTTCTCAGGCTCTTAAGAAAGCAACTACAACAACAAATGACAATATACCAAAGCAACAGAGTGATTGAAACTTAGAGGAAGAAATTGTAATTACTTTAGAAAAGCTGGAATAAGAAGATGCAGCTCTTACATTCAGTTCTATGGAAAGATATAGGGTGAATAAAATGCTCCTGGGTTCTTTGGATTTAAAATGAAGTGAATAACTTACCTATATATAAAAGACAAAATGAATGCATATACTAAAATGACTTCAAAAGACAACTATAAAAACTTTTTATTTTCCCTGTTCAGTGTTTTGCATTTGCTCTTTTTTTACCATCCATTCGTTTACTTACGCTCTAATATTGAAGTGGGAAAAAATTAAGGGAACATTTAACTATAAGAAAAACACTGGAGAATTTGGGATGTTTTCATTTGAAGAGAGAAATAGCAACAAAAGACTTTTTTTTAGTATAAGTGATTATTTTGCAAACTCATCTTAGAGGTAGCAGGCACTCAATAAAGTTATTGCAATCAGAGTCATATTATCCGTGATGATAAAGCTTACTGGGATTTCTCTAAAGGAACACAGTGGGGACTTGTTCTTAGCAAAATGCAGTATGCTCTCTGAAAGGTAGGGGTCCCACCAAAGGGGACTAAATCCTGCCAAAGAGCTCATTTGTATGAGTTTTTCCCCCCTCCAAGTTCCCCAGCAATTCTCCCCTTTGCTTGGCACAATCACATGACTTCTTGGATGGTTGATTGAGTTCATTGAACATAAAGCCTTGGCAGTGGCAATTATCCTGGCAGTGGCTGAAGCCAGGAAACATATACCAGTAAATGGATCTCATTTTCATCCCTGTACTTAGGGTTTGCTTGATTTATCCCATATCATACCAAGTTCCAACGTGGCAGCCAGACTCTGCACTCAGTTGCCATGCTCAACAAAAGGGCTAAGGTTGAACTTCTGTTATATTACCAATGTGCAGTTTTCTATGAATATCTTCCTGTTTTGATTTTTTTTTCTTTTTTTTCCTTAAGGTTCAGTGATGAGGTTGGACTGCTCCATTGTTTAATTTTTAGAAATTGTAACACACAAAAAAGTTTCTGTTTGAACCACAAACTAACTTTAACAGAATTTTAAAATAGAAATTAAGATAATTAATCTGAAATAGATTGTGAAGTAAAATTTCTGGTTCTTTTAACTGTTCGTGCAATCTGATTCTTTTGTGCCTCCATTTGTCTTTCTTTAAGTATAGTGCCTATGCTTTTTGTTTAATTGGGCAATATAAGTAAAGTGCTTAAAATTGTGGTGGAAATATAATACATACTCAAAGGCAGTTAGCTTTTGCTACTATTTCACTGTTTACCTATTAACTTATTTGTTTAATACTTGCCTTACCCTTAGACTCTGATCCACTGTGGTCACATACCCTGTTGATTTGTATCCCCAGTGCCTAGCAAATGTGTTCAATCACATTTGCTAACCAATTGCAATAGTCATCATCATAATCATCACTGTCATGAAAAACATTGTACTATTATTTCCAAGAATATGGTGTCTTAGTAATAATGCTACAACAGAAGTAAAAGAGACATAGTCCCTATCCATTAAGGTGCACACCTACTAAGTGCAAACTAATGAAGATGGGAAATGGCTTAGTAATGCTATGATTTGATAGATGGGCCAAAGAGAGAGAGAGAGAGAGAGAGAGAGAGAGAGAGAGAGAGAAATAATTGCAGTTTATGTTCTAGGTCGCAATTAAATGTGCATGTATAATTCCTATTTGTTCTGGGAGTGGTCACAAAAAGTTACACAGACTCTTTCACTTTTGAGCAGCAGAGTTCAGAGAATGAACATCTATTAAACATTTACTATAAACCTGGTACCAGAATAAGAAATTTGCAGTTTTAGTCTCAATACCAAGTCAGATAGATGTTGCTTTTCCTTTTTCAAAATTGGAAAATTTTAGCTAGAAGTTTTAATTAAGTTTCATGATGCTTTAACTAGCAAGTGTTTTAAAAAGGATTAAAACAAGGAGGGTCGTATTGATACTTAAAATACTGTAATGATCATTTTGATGGGATACAGACCCATGATTCAATCAAACATTAATGTACTTAAAGGTATTTTGTAAACACAATAAAAGATCATAATCAGTTAACTAAGATACCCTGGGTAATCTGGGTGGGTCTGATTCAATCAGTTGAAGGGCTTCAAACGCAGAGCCAAAGCATCATCAAAGAAGAAATTCTACCACTGATGGCAGTTAAAGCTCATGTCTGATGGTTCTAGCCTGCCTTTCCTAATGGCCTGCCCTACAGATTTCAGACTTTCCTAGCCAGTCACCACAATCAGGGAAGCCAATTACTTGCAATATGCCTCAATATTTATTTCTTACTGTGTTTGCTTCTCTGACTGAACACTGACCTGGTACAGATTTTTGGAACCTTGTAGTGGGATGCTGCTGTAACAAATACCTAAATAAGTGAAAGTGGCTTTGGAATTGGGCAATGGGAAAAGACTAGAAGAATTTTTAGGAACAAGATGGAAAAAGTTTAGATTGCCTACAAGACTATTAGTAGAAATGTGGGTGTTAAAACTCTGCTAGTAACACCTCAAAGAAAATAAAGCTCATGGAAGAGAAAACATAATCACCTTAGAAAACAGCTGAATTGTCATGAACAGATTCTTTAATATATGGATGTTATTGGTGCTATTGTACAGTCCTATGGTTTCTTTTTTAATTTTTCTTCTAGCTACATATATACAAAATAAATTTCTCCTTTTAACCACATTTAAATATATAATTCAGTGATGAACGTAAAAAGACAGCCTACAAAATAGGAGAAAATATTTGGAAACCGTATATCTCATAAAGGCATAATATCCAGAATTTATAAAGAAACCCTATAGTTCAACAACAAAAGATAATCCAATTTAAAAATGGGCAAAAGATTTGAACAGACTTTTCTAAAGAAGATATATAAATGGTCAAAGAGCAAATGAAAAAAATGTTTAACATCATTAACCATTATGGAAATGAAAATCAAAACCACATGAGATACCATTTTACACCTACTAGCATAGCTACTAATTTTTTTAGAAAAGGAAAATAAATGTTGAAGAAAGTATAGAGAAATAGGAACACAAATTCATTGTTGTGGTGATATAAAATGGTGAGATGCTGTGGAAAACAGTTTGGTGGTTCCTCAGAAACATGGAGTACAAAATTAACATATGACACAGCAACCACACTTCTAGGTATATACCCAAAAGAATTGAAAGCAGGGACTCAGATATTTGTATATTTATGTTCATAGTGGCATTATTCAAAATTGCCAAAAGATAGAAGCAAGCCAAGCCCATCAAATTGATGAATGGATAAAAAAAAATGTATGTGTATACACACACACACACACACACACAGTGGAATATTCAGTCGTAAAAAGGAATGAAGTTCTGATACATGTGACAACATATATGAAACTTGGAGACATCATATTGAGTGAAACAAGACAGACACAAAAGGAGAAATACTGTAGGATATCACTGATAAATAATAACTAGAATAAGAAAATTCATAATCAGAAACTACAATACACATTACCAGGGGCCAGGATGACAGTAGGGCATGGAGAGTTAATGCTCATTGAATATGGTGTTTCTGTTAAGGATGATGGAAAAGTTTTGGTTATGGATGCTGGTGATGGTAGCACAGAATTGTGAATGTAATTTGGGTGATTTTTGATGGTAATGATAATTGGGGCTTCCGTGCTGATGAGATTTAGATGAGATTCTGGACTTGAGTTGATGCTGCAATAGGTTAGATTTTGTGGACATTGGAATGGGTGAATGCATTTTGCTTCTTGTATGGATATGAATTTGGGGGTGAACTCCAGTCACAGAGTGAACTGTGATAAAATAATGGTTCCTCAAAGATGTCCATAACCTAAGTCCTAGAACCTGTGAATATGTTACCTTACATGGCAAAAGGAACTTTACAAATGCAATTATGTTAATGACCTTGAGACAGGGAGATTATCCTGGATTATCCAGGCAGGATCAATGTAATAATGAGTGTCCTCAGAAGTGGAAGAGAGAGCTAGAAGGGAGTCAGAGGGAACTAAGACTGGAAGAGGTCAGAGTGGTACAATACGAGTAATGTGAGATGATTTGACTCACCCATGCTAGCTTTGAAGATGGAGGAAGGAGACAAAGAATAAGCCAAAGAATGGAGACAGCCTCCAGAAGTTGAATAAGGCAAGGAGATTGATCATACCTAGTACCTAAAGAAAGGAATGCAGCTTTGATGACCCTTAATTCCAGCCTGATGAGACCATGTCAGATTTTGCAGCTACAGAATTGAAAGATAATAAATTTGCATCATTTATCTCACTGAATTTGTGTTAAGAATCTATACCAATTCATGTCCTGTGGCCAATGGTTAGCTAGATGGTTGGTCAGGTACTTGGAAGGAACATTATTTGAAAATTGATAACAAGAAGATCTGGGTGAGATGTTTGCTGGTAGACCTCTTTGAGTAGGCAAAGGAAGGAAGATTTTCATGTCCCTTTTGTATGCTCACCAAAAGTAAACCTCAGCTGAGGAAGATTTTAATAACCAAGTAGGTAGGATGACCCATTCTGTGGATACTAGTCAGCTTCTTTTCCCTTGTCACTCTTTTCATTGCCTGATGGAGTCATGGAAACTGTGCCATGGTGGCAGGGCTGGCTTTCATTCATGGGGTGAACAACATGGGCTTCCATTCACCAAGGATGACTTGGCTACAGCCACTGCTAAGAGCCCAATCTGCCAGCATCAGACACCAACACTGAGTCCCCAATATGGCACCATTCCTAAGCTGATCAGCCTACTACCTGGTGACCTGTTGATTACATTGGACCACTTCCATCACAGAAGGGGCAGTACTTTGTTCTAACTGAAATAGTCATATACTTTGGATACGGAGTTGCCTTCCCTGCAGTCAATGCTTCTGACAAAATTACCATCCATGCACTTACAGAATGCCTTATCCACCATCATGTTATTCCACATAGAATTACTTTTGATCAAGGAACACATTTCACAGCAAATGCAATATGGTAGTGGGCCCATGTTCAGTGGATTCACTGGCCTTATCATGTACCCTATCATCCTGAAGCAGGTGTGTTGATAGAACCGTGAAATGGCCCTTTGAAGACTCAATTATAGTACCAGCTATGTGACAATACCTTGCAGGGCTGGAACAAGATGCTGTATGTGCTCTTCATCAGCATCCAAGGGGTGAGTATAGAAGGGGCATCACTCACTGTTACCCCTAGTGATCCAGTAGCAAAATGTTTGCTTCCTGTCCCTGCAAACTGAGGCTTTGCTGGTCTAGAGATCTTAATATCAAAGGTAGGAGTTCTTTCACCAGGAGACACAACAATGATTTCATTGAACTGGAAGGTGAGACTCTCACTGGGCCACTTTGCCTCTGAATCAATAGACACAGAAGGGGTTACTGTATAGACTAAGATACCGGGGAAATTGGGTAGCTACTACATAATAGAGGTAAAGAAGAGTATGTCTGGAATGCAGGAAATCCCTTAGGATGTTTCTTAGTACTACCAATTCTTGTGATTAAGTCAATGGAAACCTATCAGAACCCAATTCAGGCAGGACTGCTAATGACCTAGAACTTTCAAGAATGACACTTTGGGTCACTCCACCAGGCAAAGAAATACAACCAGTAGAGGTGTTTGCTGACAACAAAGGGAATAGGGGATGGGTAGTGGACCAATGTATAAATGCCACCTATCCCCTGTGAACACCTGCAAAAATAAGTTTGTAATAGTTACGAGTATTTCTTCCTTATTTTGTTATGAATATGTTTACATGTATATTAAGCAAATGATTTTTGTTTTCTTCCCTCTCTTGTCCCCTTATCATCTAACATAAAATAGAGTGGTAATAATTAACTTTAACTCACTGTATTCAAGTTTTAGGATATCAAAGGTAGAGAGTAAATACCGCCCAAGGATTTTTCATACCCTTCTGGGGAAAGATTAACATATTTTCAGTTGCACACAGAAGAGTTGTATCATGTTAGATATTTCTGTCATTGCCTGTCATTTGGAGATTAATTATGATTTAAGGAGATGCGTATGGATGCTAAGTTGACAAGGGGTAGGTAAACTTTGATGGTATTTATGATATGCCAAGCTTGCTAGGTTACTGTTCCCAATTATTTAATAGAACACTAACCTAAGTGTTGCTGTGAAGGCATATTGTAGACATGATTCAATCAGTTGAATGTGGTCATTCTAGGAAAATTGAGTAAAGATGCAAAGTTGGGTATTTTCTATGCTGGAAATGAGCTGAGGTGCCATCAGTGACTCTATCAACCCTGATTTAGTGCTTCATTGGTAGAATGTAAGGTGCCTTTGAAGAAGGTAAGTAGAGAATAGCTAATGAATGGTGTAAACTGTAATGATTGATGTGAAGAACAAAGTGGCTGAGATCAGAGAAATGGGATTGATGTGAGTAAATCAGAAGGAGCAGTTTGGTTTATAGGAATAGTGATGCATGCAGTTAAATGCAAGGATTTGTTATGAAAATTGATTTGGATGTAAAGCATGAAGTATAAGTACTAAAGAATAAAATACTAACAAAAAAAAACTATTAGCACTGTGTTCATATGGATGATTTAAAGCTCTATATAGCATTGTAGTACCAGCAATGTATAAATGAGAGAAGATAATGTTAAGTGTAGACAACATAACCAGGACCTGTGTGAACAGCTGTGATGTATAATCACCTAGAGAAAACATGTACTTTAGCATTTTATTGCTGTAAAGGAGAAGAGCTACTCTCATCCTGTTATCTTAAAAATAAGGTAACAGAGGCCAGAGCAGGTGCCATTGATGTGTCACAGGGCTTGTTCAAGCTAGCTAGTTCATGCTTGTTAGTTCAAGCTGGTTTAAACTAGTTCTCCAACCCAACAACCTGGCTTCACAGTCTTATTTTGCTAATTATAAGTTGTATGACTTTATTCAAATTATATCTCAGTTTCCTGAAGTCTAAAATAGGAGTGATAACCACTGTCTATCTCAAAGAAGGTTTAGAGCTTAAATGAGTTCATTCATTTACACTATGTAGTATAGTCCCAAGCACACAGTAAGTGTTGAGTAAGTGTTAGCTATTATTATTATATGAACAGAGTTATGAAATAAAAAGGGGCAGATTTTGGAGTTTTTTGACTGCAGGATCTGTGGAGCACCTAGTGGTGAATTTAAAGTACAGACCCTATCTTCCCATGGCTAATGTGAAGATGAACAAACAGGAAGATGAAGGAAAGACCACCACGAAATTGTTCTTAATTGTGTTGAAGATTGTGATAGATCATCCATTTACAAATTCAAGTACAAGTAATATTTTTAAAATGAATAATGGGGGTGAGACATTAAAAAAGATACCAAACAAAAGGATTTGCCTAGTAGAGAAGAATTTGAACTCACTTCTTAAATTCCTGCCTGCAGTAACAATGGGTAGAGGGAAAACGCAACCTACATCCTAGGAGCACTTCCTTTGATGGGAATAATTATGAAAGGCTTCCCAAGCAGACACTCTGAATAAGTGGTCAGAAAGTGAGAATATGAAGTCAGCTCCATCTCTGGGTAGATGGAGGGATGCTTAACAAGCCTATGAATGGCTGATAAATTGAAAGAATCACAGTAGAAGAACCATTTCGGCCTCACTATATGGAAAGAAGCAGAGATTGGGCATCATAGCACAATATTCGACTATTCAAATGAAGAGTCATTAGATTTAAATAGACCAATATGGGCCAGTGGAACTCAGATGAAGCCTCTCAGTGACATCACTGACTTTTCAAAAGCAACTACAGGTTAAATGTATTTTAAAATGCTAAGATGGACTTTTTCTCTGTGATGGAATCTTTCTCTTGATACATTTCCATTAAAATGGCTTTTTTGAATGAGGGAGGCAATTGGCTAACCCTAATTTAACAAGACCCCCATATGTTTTGGGTGTAGGAGTTCGCATCACTGAATTACAAAATGCAGTTAAGGAATTAACCATTTGTAGTTTGGAGTACTAAGAATTCTTGTGTCTGGCTATATAACATATTTCCTTTCCACAGGAGGTAGTTATGACAAATTAGAAGTCTGAAAATTTTCTGATGGTGTTAAGGCCCAGCTGTCACTGGGGAGATGGTGATCAGATTTCATAGCTGCATGGTCCCGTGGCGCCACGGAGAGCTCCATATGGTCACCCAAATGTTCCAGCTAAATCCACTGAAAATTTCCAGTCTGAGTTTTGCTTGTAAGGAATAAAACTCTTCTGGTATGAATTTATCATTATGTGCCTATCAAGAGATAAAGTCTTGTTAACTGGTTACACTTTAAAAAGTGGAAAAAATAATCTGCCTAAGAACAACTTTGTACAGCTGCTATGCTGTCTTCATGATAAAGAGATAAGGATGCACTCCTGGGAACTCCACAGAATTTACTTAATATCAATTGTAATGTAACCTACTGAAGGTGGACTTTTTAATGGATGTATGGTAAATAATTAAAATCTGTGGGAATACCTACTTTCATGGAAAAACAATTTTATAAACCACTATTCTCTCATTCCCCCCAGAAAATCACCTCTGCTAAATTGTTAATGTAATTACTGTGTGCTGGGACACCTGTATTCATGTCAAAGATGTCAGCTTAAGTCTAACCCAATAACAAACGACAGATGCATAATTTATTGTTTCTTAAATGGCTATGTCCTTGGATATTTTCCTTATAAGTAATTTCCTTAGAAATACATCTGGCTCATAACGGTAACATCTGTTTTAAAGAAGGTCAGCCTTATATTTTAAAGTTAAAGGAAGGAGAATACAATCTTTTATTTGTTAAATTTCTGTACTGAATCAAGAAAGGTTTTATATTTTATTATCCCATTATGTGTTTGATGATCTTAACAACATAACAAAAAATGTTTCACAGAAATTTTTAATTTTTAAAACATATGTAATGGGCCAAATTTTATTTAATGAAACATTGTTTCATTTTTAGCTAAAGTATCTGTTTTACCTGATATTTGCAATACCCATCAGACTCTAATAGGTTCAGTATTTGTCTTATTAAAATGTAAAAGCAAGTATTTTATAATTTGTTATTGAAAATGCAAAACTAAAATACTAGTAAGGATGCTTCAAATATTCACATTTTTTCAATTAAAATGATATTGCCAATAATTCTTAATCATACATAGCCAGCATAGCTATTTGCATTCTTTATGGTGGCCCTAAGTCCATATGACCATTTAAAATGCTTACATTTCATGGATTATCTTATTTTTTATGTTTATTTTATAGAAGCAAAATATTATTTTTGAAATATACTTTAAATATTTTAGAAATGTACTTTAAATTTTATTTTGCTGGTGCATAAAGAAATGCATTAGAGAGAAAAATACATCGTTGAAACTCTATAATAAACAGCCAGGCACCTTTAACTTTACATTTCACCTTGCAGCACACACAAAATGTTTAATTATTTCAGGATTAATGGAGGCAGTTTATAATTAAGCTGAAGTATGAACTGATGTCATCATCTCAGTATGATGATATACATTTTTATGCCAAAGCACCTGTTGTTTTGGAAGGAAGCAGCTGATATCATTATCTGCGCAGCCAGATAGCCCTGTTTCCTGCTGCTTAAAAAATTATCCTAAGGGTTACCTAAGTCGGAGTAATTCAGCATTTATGTTTTCATACCCAGAAGAGGACAGAATGGAGAGAATGTCTTCTTCAGCAATCAAAGAAAGGGAATAATGAGAGATGCATTGGAAAGGGGAAAAAGAAGGATGGAAGGAAAGACACTTCTATCTACATGACCAAAGAATGCCACTACTCACCCCGGGAGGACCTTCTTAATTTTTGTAAAAGTATATGTAGTTTGCAAAAGATAAGAACAATGGATGCTCATAATTAATTTTATTAATGTAAATGAAATGTTACATTGTTGGAAGAAGTGGAGAGGGAAAAAATCAATTTTATACTTTAACACAGAATGTAACATTTCCAAGTTTCTAAATACTAATGAAAATGTTGCAATTTTCAAATTTTATGTGTACTAAAGCAATGAATTACTAACCAGATTCAAGTGACCCAAATTTGCATTCTTTTATATCTGTTAAAGTATATTGTCCCATGAATGTATTTTGGTTTATTGATTGCTTGGTTGGTCTTTGTCTATGCTTTGTTTAAGGATGAAGACCTATGCAACATTAACACAAAGCTGCCTATGAATGTATCAACCAACATAGTCACTTGCTCTGTCACTGGCCCCATCCCCAAATCAGGGAGAATGTGTCAAATCTTCCATTGTGAGATAATTCTACAATGTCTCTCATTGCCAAAACAATATTCCAAGTATAATCTTGACCATGTGTCGCTTCTACTGTCTTCTCTAATAAGTTGTTGCCTACGCAGTGCTCATTTTTTTATTTTTTATTAACATAAATTCTTCCCAATGTAGATCTTCCTTCCTTCTCATTGGGTACTGCCCATCCACCATATTTTCTTCTATACTCTCCTCCTTTTCTCTCTGTAGGCCAACTGCCATAACCTTGCAGTAACACACTATTATGTCCCTCAAGATTATTGCTGTTTTCTGTTGAGCTATATTTCATCCCTACAACAATCTCATTAGGTAGATATTATTACTATCTTAAGATTGGAGATAAGGAAGCTACTCTTTATAGAGTTAATGTAACTTGTCCAAAGTCACACAGTTAGTAAATGGTGGAGGGGATTCGCGAGGTCTGCCACATTCAGAGTCCATGGTTTTAACCAACACATTATGTCTTTTTCCAGTTTTTCCCTCGAGTACTCTTTCCATTCCCTTGCCTTAGTTGTAACCTGATTTTTCTCTGAGGACCACATTTCCTTTCAAAACTTGTGTGGGGCTTGTTCTACTTTCCACCCCATCCCCTTGCTCTCCCTCACTCCAACACTCCTAATAGGGCAGGGAACATGATTAGAGTCTCTTTGCCACTCACTGACACTTCTAGATCATTATCCTGCTGCCATCAACCCACCATCTTTATTTATTTGAAGCTTAAATAATCCATGTTTCATCTTCCATATTTCACACATATTTTTTTTACCATCTTCTTTGAATCTTACATACCATCCATGACTTTAGTATCAGCCTCAAAATCATCCCTTCCTACCAGGCTTTTTCGTCATCTTTATTGATTTCCACACCTACCTGACAACCACTAGGAATGCCAGGCTTAGCAAATATTAATCCAGGATGCCCAGTTAAATTTTAATTTCAGATAAATAATAAATTATTTTAGTAGAAGTCTCTTCCGTGCAATATTTGAAATATGCTTATAATAAAAAAATTCATTCTTTATATGAGCTTCAAATTTAACTGGTCATGCTGTATTTTACCTGACAACCTTAATAACCTCACAAATACTGGATTCTCAGCCATTCCACATCCTTAATTCAAGTGACCTATATTCCATTCCATGTTAGCAACAATCTGGGCTTCAATATCATGTTTGGCATATAAAATTTGGAATTCAGAAATTATCTCTGGCTGTAAGATTGTCTCCCTAAACTTATTTTATCCCCATACTCCATTTACCATATTATTCATCTTGTATGACCTCCAGTTCCTCAGCCACTTCAGAACAATTTATTCTATTACTCCAATTCTTACGTCACTCACACCTCTGTGCAGCCTGATTAGATGAACCTAGTGATCATCCATGTCAGTTATTATCTTACCACCACACCTACAATTTCTTATTCCTATGACCTTCTCTCTTATGTCAAGCTCCAGCCTGTTTGCATATTTTATACAATTCCATTGTTAGAAAATATCAAAAAATCATGTTAATTGGATCAATTACAATTTTAGACTATCTAGTTTCAGTGATGCGGTTATGCTCCTAATTTTTGCTAACTTTTGACCCAACAATTCTAATTTTAGATAAATATTCTGTGTACACTTGTATGCCATACACATAATTCCATATGTGCAAGGATATTATCCGAATTATTGTTAGCAATGGCAAAAAAAAAAAAAAACTGGAAACAAACTAAATGTCTACCAATTAATAGAATAGTTAAATGTAAGAGAATATTGTACCATAATTGAAAGGGATGATACAGCTTTTTATGTACTGATAGAGAAAATTTTCCAATATATTATAGGAGAAAAAAACAAGATGCAAGATATAGGGGACCCAAATAATCATATATTACTCTGTGTGTTTGTGTCTGTGTCTGTGTGTGTGTACATATACAGAGGTTCTAGAAGAGCACACAAGAATCTGATGGCAATGCTTGCTACAGTGAGGGAAACGGATGAATGAGAAAGTAGGAAGGGGAAGATTTTTATGTTTCCCAACATATATCCATTTCTATGCCATTTGAATTTGTAACACATACATGTATTACTTATTTTAAAAAATAAGTAGAATAAAAATAATATTTTTAAGTAACACAAACAAAAGTCATGGAAGAGAATGAAACTGTAGAGCAGTATCCCAAGCATAGTGTCATTATCATAAGAATATATAGCCTCTACTAAATATAAGAAAAATTTCAATATTACTATCTTATATGGTAGACTCATGTACCAGTCAGGGTCCAACTATTAAAACAGATATCATTCAGAGTATTTAAACAGAGGAAATGTAATTCAGAGACCTGGTTAGATAGAGGATAGAAGCAGAGAAGGCAAACAGGGGACACTGAGTTTCCCCAGACAGCTGGAAGTCACTGCCAACCCTAGACAAAAGGGACAAAAGAAGGAGGTATTACCAAAGCACAGCAGCTAGTATCACCAGTTAGAAGTTGAAACCATGGCCAGACTTTTAAATGAGAGCTGGTGCCAAAGAAGCTTGAGTGCCACTAAAGATGTTGCCTGAGTTGGAGGGAGGGGTAGCCTGGTTTCTCCCTTTCTCCTTCCACTGACTGAATCCACATGGGAGCCTGGGAAATGATGCCTTCGGGGATCGTTTTCCTGAAATATAGAGCAGAACTGGAGAAGGGTGAGAAATGGATCTGAAGGCAAATAGACCCAGGACCAGCTAGCTCATCCTTTTTCCTATTCAACAAATATCCTCACTTTGGGGCTTATATATTAATCACATATAACAATATCATGCTCCTTCTGCCTAACACGAGGCAACCACCCATCATACAAACTGAGGTGCTCTTGCCCTGTCTTCAGCATTATACGTACCTTAACTCCACGATCTCTAGTCCTGCCCATTGGATCCAGATGTGGCACCTCATGGTCTCATGACCATGAGCTGAAATTGTGCAGTCAAGAATTACCAATGCTCATAAAAAATATTAAAAGGGGGAGAAAAATCGTTAGTTAACACATAGACATAACAAAAATATGCACAAATGCTACGGTCCTTTGTTCTGGAAGTGGTTATGAGGGTGTCATTCATATTTGTCACTCTTCCAATCTTGTTCTTTGCAAGTCCATGATCAATGGGCAAAATGGCAAATCATTAGTCATTGTTTGTAAATTAGTGTAGAACTTAACATCATACTGTCTTTCTCCTTCCATAAAAAAATAGATAACCAGATATACTGTCCAAAATGTCAACCCTGGGAACACTCATCTTCACCACTCTGCTCCAGGCTCACCCCTGGATGGAACTGTAAGGTGGCAGCAGTTTACTTCCAGCCTGTGCCAGCATATAGTGCAGATTCTATGTAAACCAAACACAATCTTCTTCCTGTATCAACTGGTCATAGAAAGTCTACATGAGGCCATGGTTATAGGTTAATGGAGGAATAACAATCCAGAAGAAGTAGATGTCACAAAAGTATAAGCCATCATTTCATGCTACTTATGTGTGCCGTCAGGATCTGTTAAAGACCAACTTTCTATACCAATTCTATTTCATAAGGGGCTGCTGCTGCACATGTCCAAAAGTGTCTTACCATAAGACACTTTTCAGGTTTGTATAATCAAGTTTAATTATAATTCCACAATTTGCACCATTGGATTTTGGGCTTGATCCACAGCCAATTTTTCTCTGCTATTACAGATTAGATAGTCTTTTAAAAGGCTCATAACATCTCTCTGGTTCTCTAACCATGACTTGAACAAAGAACTCAGAACCCTGAGTATATAATTTTCTTTCTGTAAGCTCTTTGAAGCTGTCAGAAGCAGCCATTCCAACAATAGGGCTTGAAATCATCATTACTGCCATACTGGTTGGGCACAGTTGTTATTTGTTTTCCCATAGCCTTCCCTTAGACTGGCACTTCATTCCAAGCAATCATGGGCTCATTTAAGTAATTTAAGCCACCACATGCCAGGTATTACTAGTATCTTATTTTCCACCTACAAGGAGGTTATCACTGCCTTTACACTCAAACAGGAGAGAAAACCAATCCCAGAAACCCATCTTGAAAGCCTGACACTTGGAATGACTCTTAATAACTAGAAGGGCATCAATCAGGGTCCAATCAGAAAAATAACAGCCATTCAGAGTAAAAAACAGAGAGCTTTTAATGTGATAAAACAGTTACATAAGTGGCAGAAAAGGCTGAGGCTCAAACCATGGGATGGCAAGGCAATTCAGGGATTAGCAACACTGGGACCTGCTACCTGCCCTAGGCTGAGGGGACAGAGGGAGCAAAAGGTACTAACAGAACCCAGGGGCACAGGTAATTCAGAAGAGTCTGAAACCACAGTGGGGTTGTCTGGCAGGACCTGGAGACAGATACGAGACATGACCACTGAGAAACACCATCTGAGCCAGTGACAGAAGGGAAAATACTCTGGCGTCTCCTTTCTATCTGTCTTTAAACTCTGGCAGAACTTCCCAGTAGACAGCCCCCATTGGAAAAGAGCTAACCCAGGAGCCTACAGAAATGCAACTAGCAGAGATCAGTCCTCCTGTTAGCAGAGCAGGGAAAGGGTAAGAGATGGATCCGAGGGCAAACAGGCCCAGGACCAGAGCAAGTCGTTTCTTTTGACACAGTTACGTTCTCATGTCAACATGTAAGTTGAAAATCTGGTATGGTAAGATTTCATCTTGGAAATTCATTATATCACCAATAAAACAGAGTAAAGGATCTTTAAACTCAAGTCACTTCATCATAGAGATATGCTCCCACCCTGAGGATTCTTAAAAGAATTGAGCCCAACAAAACAAAAGAATATTCATGTGTATTCTCCCCTCCACACTCTGGGAATGTATATACATGGAGTGGAACACCAGAGACAATAGTTGAGTTACAGAAAGTTAAATGTACATATGTTCTTACTCCACTGGACTTGGAGCAATTGCATGAGCAAGATGTAGAACTGATAACAAAAGTCCTAACGTAAAAACTTACCACTCTACCTAATATACACCAGAATGTGTGAGACAGGAGGTATGGATCTAGATTGTTCAGCCAGATCTTTAGAAGAACAGGCCACACACATGGTGTGAGAAAGTCATAGTCCTCAGAATAGATGGGAGAGGACCTTCCTGGCTTTAGAAAAGAGTTTATTTCTCTGGTTGGTCTCCTGGAGGTCAGGGACAGGAAGTGAAACTTCAGAGAGAAGTTTCTTCCAGGTCTGTAAAACATTAAGGACACAAACTTTTTAGGCTTGGAGCCTCTCTTACAGACAAATGGAAGAGAGCTGTTCTCCCCAAAGTATTGGTCAACAGTAGCCAACAAGCTCGGGCACCACAAACCCGAGGGTGCAAGAGGAGCATTGTCAGGACAGTAGTCACAATCACCACATGTTGCAAAGTGACACCTTTCAACAGCCAGAGTTTTTGGTGCTCAGGAAGGCAACAGCTAAAATGTAAGAGTGGAAACTCTCAGAAATATCTAGGAAGAATTCAATATAATGCAGATTTGGGGGGTTCTGTGTTTTAAAAGTGAGGATCAAATCCAATAAAATATGAGATTTTACTACTGTTGCCTCATAGTATCCACAGGCATATAAAGCCTACAGAAATTTGGTTTATGTATAGAGTAAGCCCAGTTTATGGTATCTAGATTGGACAAACTGGGGTGAGAAGTATCTTTAAAGGATTCTTCCTCAGTGAAATCTATTTCCACCTTAGTGTGCTGTAAGTTGCAAAGGCAGTTTCTCCAAAATTCTATTTTTTATCCTATTTTCCTTATTGACATAATCTATTTCCATGGCTCATAACAGTGATTCTAAACCCTTAGTACACATCAAAATAACAGAGGGCTTCTTCATAATACTGACTGACTTATTAGTACTGTTAACAGCCTGATATTATATGTCCCTGATGTGAAGTACTGGGACTGGTACTTGTTCAGTATCACCTATGGGATGCCCTTACTGGGTTTATTTGACCTGAATGTAATAATGAGGAGACAGTCAAACTAACACAGAATTTAAGACATTGACCACTGACCTGTAATTTTCAGAGTATTCAATATAATGAAAAACAGAGAGAAGAGGAGAATCTTAGATCAGAAGATACTAATAACATCTAAAAGCCCAATGAAGTGAGGGAACTTAACTGGATTTTGGAAAGGAAAACTTTTATAATTTTAAAGATATTATCCAAACTATTACATCATTGAAAATGATGAGTACTATTAACAATTACCCAGGAAAACAGGCAAACACAGGGATTGCCCTATGCAAACCAAAATACATTGTCTCCCAGTTATAAAGATATTTTAGGGGAAAATTAGGGAAATTTGACTATGAGCCGTACATTAAAACTATGTTCATTTTCTTTGTTGTGCTAATGGAGTCATGGTTCTACAGGAAAACTTTTTTATCTTTGGAAGATTTTTACTGAAGTATTTAGAGATAAAGTGTCATGATGTACTCAACTTTCTTTTGGCAGAAGGGAAGTGTGTGTGTGTGTATGTGTGTGTAAAGAGAGAGATGGTGCTAGTGCAAGAATATATTAATAGTAAAATTAGAGTGCTATGGGTTTTCTCAAAAGTTATTTCAACTTTTCCATGGGTTATAAATTCACTCCACCCCCCAAAAAAATGTCCACTTGGAAAGAAAGAGGAAAACACACAGAGATAATAAGCATTAGAATATGTTTGGGAAAACAAAAGAAAACAAAACACAGATTCCTTACTCCCACCCCACACCCAGTAATTCTAATTTAATTGCTGTGGAATGCAATCAAGATAAATATATTTCAATAGCTCTCAAACAAGTTTGAGAACCACTAGCTTTGACAATTAATTCTGTACTGGTAAATTCTAAACTATACTCTCTGCTCTTACTTGTCTCTTGCACTATAGGTCTTCAGATCTAACTGCTTGATGGATATCTTAATCTGTAGAGCTTCCTGGCATCTCAAATTTATACCTCAAGATGAAGTTATCATCTTTCTCCACCATACCCATTTCTTTCAAACAGTCCCTATTCCGTGCTTTCCCAGTTTTACTAATGGCACCAAGATTCTCCCAAGCACTTGAAATAAAATGCGTCGTCATTCTCTCCCCCTCCATCCAATCAGCATCAGATGCTCCCATTTCCTCCATCCCATTGCCATCTTCATAATGACTGTGCAAGACCTCATTATTTTTCTCACTGTACCATTACATGAGTTTCATGGTTGGTCTCTCCCTTCTATTAAATCCTCTTCTCCAAGCCATCCTGTGCACTGCATTCAGAGATAAGTTTCCAAAACCACCATCAAATTTGTTCCCCAAAAAAACAAAAACTTTCAATTATTCCCTAAAAATTGACTTAATTTGAAGTAAAGTAAGTGCAAACTTTATATCCTGATTTTTAAAACTCTCCTTTTTCTTGTCCCAACTTAAAATTATAGGCTTATTCTCATTAACATGACTTGTAAGTGAGTAAAATCCAGACCTGCTTTTTCATGATCCAAACCCATATTAAAATTGTTCTTTGCATGCTACAGTGTCTACTCCATAACTTCTTTTGAAACACTAAATGTCTTTTAAGGATGAAGGCAGTCTTTCATACAAAAAAAAAAAACCTCTCAATTACCCCTTTTTTATTAATCCCCAGAAATCTTCATTTATATCAATCCTACTTTCCCATTTCTACTGTTGGGAGATGGAGGTGTTTCATTGGAGAACCCTTGGGTAAAAGAGACAGTGAAAATTTTTCACTCTACCCTTTCCTGTATTTCTATTCCTACATTCACTCAGTCTTTTCTATTCAGAGAGGTGATGAGTTAGATTGCTTCCCTGCAGTTTAATAAATTGATCTCTATTTTCCAGACTCCCTGATCTGAACTTTCCAATACCAAAAAGATATTAACCTGGACAAAACAGCCAAAATGGACCTTTCTTTAAGTTCCCAAAAATCCACTCCACCTGTACCTCAGAGGTCTGATGGATGGGAAACGTCTGCCTCTCGTGTAATTTTATTATAATAATCCCATGTATCTCTCCACTAACCTATAAGTTTATTGAGGATACAGAATGTTTTTCATCTCTGTATCCTTTGCAATACTTAAATTTAGAGTATGCTTGTTGTTCAATAAATTCATGTTGGACTGAATTGTGCAAGTGTTTATCAGTGTTCTATACAAATCATTTTGCTGTGCTTTAAAGAAATTACAAAAAGGATTATGATATTTTTATTATTCTTTTTCAAAATGAAATAAAATTTTCTCATATGAAGTCACATACTTGTGAGTTACACTTGAATTCTGTACTGATAAACTCTGGCTGATAGGAAGAATAAGAGCGGTTGAAATTATTGGGACAGCAGAATGGGAGGTTTGTAGAAATTGACCAACACATGAGAAATAATACTCCTTTTGATTAGATTTAACTAGCTAGAAACTGATATTTATTAAAATTTAAATTGACAAATGCTGCAAATAGTACTCACAAAGTTGTAACTCTATCTTGCAGTTCTAATGACAGAACCAAACAAAATGTTCCCTGCTATTTTTTATGCTTCTATACCTTTTGGATGAAATTACAGTCTTATCCTAAAGTGCATTTGAAAAAGAATATGTCTGCTCATATTTAATGCACTTTATGGAAAAGCATTATTTATAATGAATATCTGTACAACATAATTATGTAAACACCTGCTAATTAGAAATGTATTGTTGTATGTCAATCCCTAATGCTGTGATTGTGTAAAAAGTAAATGGAAAGGAGAAAGAGAGATTCTAATGTTTTATGTTACAGGACAAAGAAATATGCAGTTTTCTATAGGATTTGGGGAAGGAAAATATGCTATGTCATTTTTTTGGCAGCAGAAGTATTCTTAACATCTGGCACTTCCACTCAAAATAAGAGTTGTTTTTCTTCTTTATCCTCTGAACACTTTTAGAAATAATAGAACAAGATGTCAAAAAAGGTAAAAAAAAAAAAAAAAACATACAGAACCCAAAAGGTAAGATATAGAGGTTCAAAGCGGGGGGTGGGGGGCTGGGGGGAGAGAGGAGAGGAAGCTGTTAAATGAGAACAAAAGAAGAAATAGACTAAAGAGGAAATCAATGATTTAAAAAGTCTTTCTCCAATCACATATCAAGATATAAAAGACAAGATAGTAAATATACTAAAATCTCTGTTGCGTAATTGAGCACAAGTAAAACTATTTTATCTAAATAAATTTGTTGGAGGAACTAAGTTCTCTGGAATAAAAGGAATTTTAACAGAAATCATGCAAGGAATAATAAAATTCTTCCAAGAATGAATTACTATTATTAATATGTAAATAACATATCAGTATATATTTTTATTAATTATGTATTTTACAATATACCAAATTAATTCTGTTTACTGCTTGACCAGTTTTCTTCAGAAGATTTTCTATGATGAGGTTTATACACATTTATTCCAGAGGAATAAATCCTTGATCAGGTACTATTTCTTTCCTCAGGTAAAAATTTCCTTCAATAGTTGAAGCTACTTTTTTATGCTTCATGAAAATACTAAACATACAATTTCTTTGGCTATCTACAAAATTTTCCTTGAGTTATTTTGTTAAATATTCTATCTTCCATTGCTTTTACCAAATTACAATTATTCCTTCAAGTAGTAAAAGATTTGGCATTGTAATGGATTCCTTGAAATATTTTTCCTAAATAATATCCATCTTCTTTTTTCCTCAACCACAAAACGAGGCCCTGTTTTTACACATACTTTTACAATATACCAAATAAAATTTCCTTTTCATCTCTTCCAAGTGTTCTAATTCTTTTCTTTTCAGCATGCTACCATCAGTACTAAAATATATTTCTGACTCTAGAAACATCGAGTCGCTTAAAGCATCCATTTTAAACACTGGGTTGTCTACAAACTAAATTAATTATATACAGAAAGAAGTATCATGTATATGAATATAACACACACCCCAAAGTCAATCATTCCATTCACTCATATCCCTACTGTCTACTAGTCCGCAATCCTGTTGTCTCTACTCTCAAAACAGATCAAGACCCCAAGCACTTCTCGCCATCTCTACTATGACACTCTAGTGAATCATCTCTCTTCTGAAATATTACCAGGTCTCCTAGCTGGTTTTCTGCTTCCGTCCTTTGCCCTGAGAGCCTATTATCAGCCTACTTGCAAATAAAACTCAAAATCCTGTCCATTATTCCCATTTCACTCAGGGTTAAAGCCAAAGCCTTGACAATGGCTTAAACCCTTATGCATGCTCTGTTGGCCTTTGCCTCTCAGACCTCATCCCTCACCAATCTTCCCCTCACTCTCTATTTCAGCCACACTGGACTCCTTGACCTTCTTGGAGCACACAGATTTGCTTCCTCCTCAGCATGTCTACATGTAGAGCAGTGCCAACATATTTTCTTTCTCATGGGTTCACCAGAATATCATGAGTCACTATGCCTTTTCTCACATTTGGCCAACAAATGTGTATTGGGCTCCTACTATGTGTCAACTACTCCACTAAGTTTATTAAGTTGTACACACACACACACACACACACACACACACACACACACGCACATACATATATATATATATAACAAGAGGCAGTCTAGAGGAGGGATAAGTGCTGTAGAAAGTACAGGGTACTACAAGCCCAGAAGAGAATGTTGTAGTACATATTGGAGATACCCAAGCTTCCCAGGTTTCAGGCATAAAAATTGGAACATGCAAAGGCACAGAAGTAGTAGAGGATGTAATCCATTTGGAGACCTGCAAGTAGGGCAATGATTAGGCTGGAAAGGTAAGCAAGGGAAGGAAATAAAAAGATTTGTATGCATGTATTCATTTATTCATGCATTAATCTGATGATTTTTTATGTCACACACTGTACTAGGTTCAAGAGGGACAGTCTAGCAAACAAAAAGGTCCAGGTTTTGCACACATATTTCTTAAAATCTGGTAGAAGTGGTGGATAATGTAGCAGGTGCTTTGTAGGATGGAGTTGACTTCAAGGTGTTAAGTCTTGAGTGCCTGGAAGTAGGTACATAAGAAAGAATTGGAAGATTAGTGGACACTTCCCAAAAAAATTATCAGCAAAGGAAAAATTTGACATCTACACAGGCAGTAGATAGATACAGGGTTTGACTAGTGGAGACAGTCCCCTAGAATAAGGCTGTAATGTGTGAGGAGGTTTGGAGGCAAGTCAAGTTTGGGGAATTAAAAGTTGTTCTATATGGTCAATGCTTAGAGGATAGCTAGAAGAGGCAACTGGTGAGAACTGAGGTTGGAGCAGTAAGCAAGAATTAAGCCATGCAAGCACTGTGAACCTAATAAAGAGCTTAGGCATTTTCCTTAGGTCACTGAGAAGCCACTGTAAGATTTTAAGCGGGGAAGAGAGAGACGGTGGAGGCATGTTTTCACTTAAAAAGAAGCCCCCTGTCTACAGAATGAAGAATGGATTGTAGGGACAAAACTGAAGGCAGGAAGACTATGCAAAAGCTGCTGCTCTTATCTAGTTAAGAAATGACAGTGGTTTTGACTAAAATAATAGCAGCTGATATGAAGACCGATGAGCAAATTTAAAGGATGTTTCTTGATCATTAATAAGATGTGGGGAGTAGGAAGGCAGAAGGGAAATGCAAACTAAAACACATGAGGCACCATTATATGCCTGCTAGAATGACTAAAATTTAAAAGACATGAAAAAATAAATGGTGACAAGGATGTGAAGCAACTGATAATCCCTTGTATTCCAGGTGGGATTGGAAAAGAGAAGCACCATTTTCAAAAACAATAAAAAAGTAAGCATTACCTACCAAATGAGTCACCAATTGCATTCCTAGATATTTTTATCCAAGAGAAATGAAAACATAATGTCCATACAAATACTTGTATTTGAATTTTCACAACTTTGTCCATAATAATAAAAAACTAGAAATAAATACCCATCATCACTGCTGAATGGTTAAACAAACTTATACATCCATACTTTAGAATCCAGTCCAGCCCTAAAAAGGAACAAACTAGTGAAACACTATAACAACATGAGTGAATCTCAAAAGCATTTTGCTAAGTGAAAGAAATCCAACACACAAAAAATGTGCCATATGTCATAGTTTCTAGGGCTGCCTTAAAAAAGCCCCCAAACTGGATAGAACAGAAATTTTATGTCTCACAGCTCTGAAAGCTAGAAGTCTGAAATCAAGGTGTCTGCAGGGCTGTGCTTCCTCTTCAACCTGTAGTGGGGAATCCTTCCATGCCTCGTCTAGCTTCTGTTGGTTGGCTGGCAATCCATGGTGTCCTCGGCTTCATCAGTCACATAGCATTCTCCCCTCCTCTGCCTGTGTCCAAATTTCCTCTTCTTACAAGAAAACCAGTCATATTGGATAAGGGCCTACACTAATCCAGTTTGGCTTCATTTTCATTTAACTAATTCCATCTGAAATGACCCAATTTCCAATAAGGTCACATTCCTATGTACTGGGAATTACATCTTCAACATCCCTATTTGGGGGAGATGCAATTCAACCCATAAAACTTTAAAATTCTTTTTAAATGAAAAAATTTTAAAGGCAACACTACAGTGATTTACCTTAAATATTGTTGAGTCAAATGTCAAACATGTAGAATATATAATAGAAGGAAAAGATTCCATTTATAAGATCATATACACACACAAAGTTCCTAATGTATTGTAAAAGAATGATCCCCAAGATATTGTTAAGTGAATCAAGCAAGTTACAGAACAGTGGGTATTATGTGCTACTACCTGTGTAAAATGAACACTAATATTCATGGAAAATTGAATGATGGGATCAAAGAGACAGAAGAGAGAATTTCATTACATGCCATTTAACTTTTGGACTTTGAAATTTGTACCATGTGAATATATAACTTACTTTAAAAATAAATAGAATTTTGTACCATGTGATTATGCAACCTCTTTAAGATTAAAAAGAGCCTAAATTAGGAAATAATAAAATAAAAGATGAATGATCTTAACTCATTGTTCCTTTCATACTTACAGTGAAGTGATTCAATTGCACAGACTATATATATGGATACACACACCAAGCAATACCTTGGGGTCATAGAAGGATTACAAAACCAATGTATATAAAGTACTTAGCAAAATCCTTTGCATATAATAGGAGGTCAATAAATGTTTCCTCCTCTGCATAATACTTCACAGTTCTTGTCAGTAGCTACTTTATGGGCCTTTCCTTAAATACAGGCATGTGCACTTTGGTGGAATGCAAGATGATTTGAGATTGCACATAAGGGACTAATATGTGGAAGAAGGAAAATTATATAGCATTCATTCCCAGTGTGATCCTCTTTCAGTCTTTCTGACTCTGTCAAGCCAAGTCAAGTGTTGCCTTAGCTTGTTTTTAGCATAACCCTAACATTTGCTAATCTCCCTCAAGCTCAGGACTTTGAAACAAGCAGTGTATAGCCAGAACTTAACAGAAGCATTTTGTTTACCATGCATGCCTATTTTACTCTTACTTTATATTAAAGCGAGGTGATGGCAGCCCTCCAGTCAACAAAATGATTTTTACATGTTTACTTAAGCAAAAATTTGGGCCAATTAAAAACAAATAGTAAAATTTGGGCAAAGAATAAAAATGTATTTTCAACCCCCCACCCCCACCCTGGAGACACTGTGGAAAAATGTGGAAATACTAAACTTTCTCACCTGGGGAATTACTGATATTCTCATAAGCATTGGGAACACCAATTTAGAAGGCCAAGCCCTCAATCTTGGGGCTTGCCTTATGAAGTTTGTTACTGCAAAGGAGAGGCTAAGCCTACTTAAAATTGTGCCTAAAAGCCACCCCTGAGAACCTCTTTTGTTACTCAGATGTGGCCTCTCTCTCTAAGCCAACTTGGCAGGTAAAACTCACTGCCCTCACCCCCTACAGGAGACATGTCTCCCAGGGGTATAAATCTCCCAGGCAACATGGGACATGACTCCCAGGAATGAACCTGAACCCAGGATCATGGGATTGAGAAAGTCTTCTTGACCAAAAGGGGGAAGAGAAATGAAACAAAATAAAATTTCAGCAGCTGAGAGATTTCAAATAGAGTTGAGAGGTCATTCTGGGGAATATTCTTATGTGTTATATAGATATCCCTTTTTACTTTTTAGTGTATCAGAATAGCTAAAAGGAAATACCTGAAAATGTTGAACTGCAACCCAGTAGTAGCCTTGATTTTTTAAGACAACTGTATAACTAGGTAGCTTACATGACATGACTGTGCAATTGTGAAAACCTTGTGGCTCATACTCCCTTTATCCAGTGTATGGACAGATAAGTAGAAAAATAGGAACAAAAATTAAATTAATAATAGGGAGAATTGGAGGGACAAAATGTTTTGGGTGTTCTTCACTTGTATCTTTATTCTTGTTTTTATTTTTTGGGGGGCTAATGAATGTTCAAAGGGTGCTTTTGGTGATGAATGTACAACTTTATGATGGCACTGTGAACAATTGATTGTACACTGTGGATGATTGTAGGGTATGTGAAAATATCTCAATAAAACTGAATTTAAAAAAAAATACTAAGTAGCAGACAGAACAGGTGATACAGGGATGTGGTATAAAAATCACAGAAGGTTATTTAAAGTTTTGTATAAAATTTTCTCGAAAAATTTTACTTCTCCCATGAAGACCTTCCAACCATTTCCCTCTGGAATTATTCCCTTTTTGATTAATTATTAAACTCACTGTCTATATTTTCACTTGTTTAATGTGAAATTAATGGTATTTATTCATTTAACAAGTATTTATTGAGGAAAATCACTACATTCTAGGCATTGTATTGGGAGGGAATGCACAGTGATAGACAAAGTCCACATCAATGAAAAATAAAATTTCAAGAATTACTTTGTGATATACAGTATACTCAAGGGGAATTATATCTCACTAAGAAACAGTACTAAAAAGACAAGTCTTAACCTTTTTTACAACTCTGTTCACTGCAGTTGGACTTTAGTGATCATGTAGCATTGAGTCAATCTGTATCCATGCAAACCATCATTGTACAAAGTCCTCAGGGAGATGCATTCTAGCTGAAAAGATAAATAGTAAGCCATAGGCAAAGTAAGTAAATCATATATTTTGCTATATAATGAATACACAAAACAAGGTGAAAGGAATCAGGAATAGAAGTGGAAGACATAGGGAAAATTTAAGTTTAAATAAAGTGATCAAATTTACCTTTTTAAGTTCTGTGTCAAATTCTTAGTAATCATTTCTATCATAAAAATTAGGTGTATTGATGCTTTACATTTAGTTATGTGGTTAACAATGTGTCTGGGGTGAGAATTTAGCATTTTCTAAAGGAAAGTCACAACTCAAGTGTAAGTACTAGATATCTTAAGCACAGGAACCAAATCATTGCAAAGTCGCTAGTCCTTGAAGCACTTAGTCAAAGTTTTACTCTTTACTATAAATGAGTAGCTCTTCTTTACCACCAACCCACTCACATTCCAGAGAAAAATACATCCTCCTGAAGCTTCAGACACAGGTGTGCAATCCGTAGAAGACATTGCCTAAGTCCACTGCCTCATAAGTGATGTGGGATTGTGATTGTGAATAATGCGGCTGGTTTCTCATATAGTAGCACATTATTCCTGTAGATCATGGTTTGTTTTAGATTAATGGTAACATGAGATATTTGCAATGTTTATGTTTCCCACGTAAGTGATCTTGAAGTAGTTAAATGATTCCAACTCTTTTCTTCTTCCTTTCTTCTTTCCTTCCTTTTTCTTTCTTTTTTCTCATTTACTTTCTTTCATTTATCCTTCTATTGCTTTATTCCTCCTTTCCTTCTGTTTCATCTCTTTCTCCCTTTCTCCTTTCTTTGTTCCCAAAGTCAAACAATGCTTCTTCCCTATATAATCAATGCAGAATTTTCAGTACTATAAAATAATTTTATCTTTATGCAACATCAAGACAAGAAAAAAGAAAAGAAGTTTTAAAATCCAAATTACCGAATGGCTAGTTGAAATCTGCTACATGTCCAGCAATATCCATCTAAAGTATTAATTTGGGTGACAAAAAATTGTCCCTTTTTCTTGGGTTATATATCCAAATCCAGACACATTTCTGTGACCTCACTGTTCTCTCTGAAAACAAGACTCTAATAACATGATGATTACATCTCTTGAAAAACCACAGTGCAGGCTAATGGACAGTGTGGTCCTCCTCCCCAGCAGATAGTATTGTGGGACTGACCCCTTTCCATTGTCTGTGGATTGACAGCTTTGTGCTCTTCCGTGGCTATTTGGGATAATCATGTGGAAAATCACTACAAATGATGCATGTTTAATCTAGGGACTACCAGGATTCCTGTGTTTCTTTAGGTTAGCTTGAAGGAAACTTAAACTGACTGAAAAACAAGCAGTAGCCAGTTCCAAAATAGAGAGCATTTAAAGTCCCCTGTAGAAATATATTTTGAGCACAACTATCATGAATACAAAGCAGTCTAAAAGATTTGAATTTGAACACAATCACTGTTTACAATTGTATGCTTTTAATTATCCATTTAAAACATTTTTTTCAAATATCAAGTAAAAGAAAACCAATTAATTTTGATTTTTAATGGAATAAAAAATTATAAGAAATGGCACAGTTTTACAAATTCAGCTTTTAGAGCACTAGTACAAATTTCTGTGGATACAGTAACATAGAAGTTCATGGCAAAGTTTTTGAATGTAATAAAATATGCTGAATTATTCTATAATAAGTATGGGCATCATACCACTTAAAGAAGTCATGGATCATTACTATTCTTTTGATTCTCAATATTTCTGAAAATTAAATGGAAGCTTTTCATCTGGAATGACACTGTTTATCCCACAGCAGAGCAAACTTCAAGAAATCTGGGTGCATGATTAGACATCATAATTTTTCCCACACATCAGGTATAAATGATTAAATTATCTTCATGAATATGAGATTATGCATGCAAAATAAACAAATTTAAATGTGTATACAATTACCTGTAATCTGGAAATGAAGTACATGTTGTTCATGAACTGTAATTATTTGCTGTCACACATGGAGATTTTTGTGTGGGTAACTCCAGTGGCTCCTATTAGAACAGTTCACGAACCACCACTATTCAAACTTGCTTGTTTTTATAGTAGCATGGCAAAAGATCTTTTTCTGTCTTTCTTTAAAAATTCAAGGTTTTGAAATCTATTTGATCTCACCACAACCTGCAGAAATTTTATTTTAGGGCCAACTAGGAGAAATTTTATTCAATTATAGAAATTATATCAACTTAAGAAGCATGATGTGTTTTTCATAGTTCTCTGCCATTCTTTACCCCACCAATAATAAAGATTTCTAGCCAACTAGTAATGGGTTTCTTTTAATACAAATATTCCAACTTTTAGCTGTTCTAAGAGAAGTTTCTCTAGTGAGAATATCATTTAAAATGTAATTATTGTACTCAAATATTTATTTTATTTCCTTGAACTATTAGGTTTTCATGAGAAGCTTATAGAATCTATTGTTTCATGGACCATAAATAAATCCCCAATCCACCACTTCAGCACATTTCTAATTGTAATGCACCGTGTAATGTTATAGGCCATTATACAGATGTTTTCTGTTATTGTAAGGTGGCAGACAGTGACATTGAAATGTGTGCTTGCATTAGAGAGATAGTGTGAACTCAATCATGAGTCTTAATGAAATAGTTTTTTTAATCTAGAAACCCAAATTTATTCAGTGTTTTCCCTGCAAGTAAGCTGTTACATTTGAATTCTTGAGAATAACAACCCAATGAAATGCATGTCGTGATTTTCCTGAATGAAATACACATAAAAAGATAAGAATGATTCTCTGAAACATCTTCTCTTAAGAGATTTGACACTTGATACCAAGCATTCTGCTCGTATGGGAAGTCCTGCAGTTACATTCCTTGGGCTTAAGGTAAAACTGTGGTACCCTCCCTTGTCAATGTGATAAAACTAGGATCTAAATTTTTATTTTAGTATATGATTATAGTTGTCTTTATGAGGAATGGATGAACCCCAAATACATATCACTCAAAATGTATGATGCACAAATTTGTTTCAGGTCTAATATTTCCTTTGGAGGGGTAAGTTGCTAAGATAGGAATTTCCCACGAATTGACCAAATGTTACACATTAATAACCCATACTTAGGAGGCTAGAGAAAGAGCAAATCTTGCTTCAAGACTGTATTCAAAGCTATTAACTTTCAGCCAAAACTAAAATGTTTCAAAGGAAAAAAATATATATGGAGTGCTAAGAAGTCTAAGGAGATATCACTTCAAAATTTTTATATGAAACAATAATCATATTGATAACATCATTATTAGGTTGCTAGATACAAGGCAATAAGCTGAGTACTTTGTAGGATCAGTTACATGAATCCTGCTGAAAACAACACAATGAGGTACCAACAAACATTTTTTGAACACCCAGCTAGATGCTTTATTTTAGTTATTTTATTTAATCTTCAAAATAAACCCAATAAACCCATGGAAGAAGCACTATTATTATTCTCATTCAACTGGTGAGAAAAACTGAATGGTGACATAATTTATCAAAGACCTCTGTGCTAGCTTGCTATTGCTGCATAACAAATCACCACAATGTCTGGGGTTTATAAGGACACCCATTTATCAGCTCACAGTTCTGTAGTCAGACGTCCCAGTACAGCATGACTGGGTCCTCTGATCAAGATCACACAAGGCTAAAATCAAGATATCAGGGAGACTGACTTCACTTCCATGCTTACACAGATTATTGGCAGAATTTAGCTCTTTATGGAGGTAGCACTGAGATCCCCGGTTTACTTGCTGGGCAGCTCTAGCACCCAGAGACTACTCACATTCCTTTCCACTTGGCCCCCTCCATGTCTAAAACAAACATATCCCTTTCATATTTCAAAACACTTTTACCAGGAAGAGGTGTGCCCCCCTTCAAGCTTACCTGATTAAGCCTGGCCACAAAGAATAGTCTCTATTTCTTAAAGTCAACTGTGCCATATAATACAACCTGATTGTGGAAGTATATACCCATCATATAAGTCTTGAGGGACAATTTAGGATTCTGCCTAGTGCAACATCATAGTCAGTGGGGAGCAGGTATTTAAAACTAGAATTTCAGTTTTCAAAGCCCTGCTTTAGCCATTTCTAGATAAGGCTAGATTGGCCAGCTGGAGGTTCTCCAGTTGTCTCAAAGTTGGGTGGAAAAGAGTACAGTGGATTTTTTTATCATCCTGAGTGGTTCTGTCTTCAATGCTGCTTTTACAGGTTGGATTTATTAATAAGACTTTGCTTTAAAAAAAACCTCCATAATTAATAATTTTAAATACATATATTTAATATTATGGTCTCTTCCAGTGCTAATATATATGAATTCTAGTAATAAAACTGTGTGGGTATACATATTCTTTTGCATGTTCAGATCATTTTGAGAAATGATTTTCATACAGTGTAATACCCAGATCTTCCATGTACAGCTTGATGAGTCTTGTCAAAAATATACACCAACCTAACCCAAAATCTTATTACAGTAAAGGAACTTTTCATTGCTCCAAAAATTTTCTCAAACTCTTACCCAGTAAATCCTTTTACCTCTATACAGAGGCAACCACTGTTCCAATTTCTATCACCATACTTTAGTTTTCCCTGTTCTAGAAGTTTATATAAATGGAATCATTCAGTATGTACACTCCAGTGTTTGGCTTCTTTTGCTCTGAATGTTTTTGAGATTCATCCATGTTGTTGCATTAAGTCAGTACTTCAATCCTTTATGTTACTAAGAAGAATTTCATTGTGTGATATGCCACAATATGTTTATCCATTCTCCAGTTGCTGGATATTTAGATTATTTTATTCGCTTTTGGCTACTATGAATAAAGTCAGTACGGATATTTGTGAATGTCTTTTTGTGATGATATGCTACATTTCTCTTCAGTAAGTACATAGGAATGAAATTGCTGGATCATAGAGTAAATGGATAGTGAAATTTATTTAAAAATTACCGAACAGTTTTCCAAAAGAAATAGTACTATTTTATATTCTCACCAGCAGTGTATGAGAGGTCCATTTCTTCTATATCCTTGCTAAACTTGCCACGATTCATCCTTTCTAATTTCAACTTTTCCAGATGGTGTGAAGTGATATCTCATTGCAGTTTTCATTTGCATTTCCCTGATAACTAATTCCAGTAGGTTGAATTATGTACACCAGAGAAAAAGACATATTCTTAATTTTAATCCATCTCTTTAGGTGTGAACCCATAGTAAACAGGACCTTTTCAAGATGTTATTTTTAGTTATGGTGTGAACCAACTGAATGAGGTTGGGTCTTAATCCTACTACTTGAGGCTTTATGAAGAGAAAGCCATGTGAAAGAGCAAAATCTGGAAGACAACAAAACCTGGAACAGAAAGGAGACGGCATTGCCATGTGACAGAATAGAGAATGGAAGGAACCCAAGGATTGCCAGCCAACCAGAAGATACTGACCCTGGAGGAAGCAAGTTTTCTAGCCTAACTGTGAACTAATAAATTCCTGTTGTTAAGCCAACTTTTTGCACGGTGTTTGTCTTACCAGGCAGGAAACTAAGACACTAATGAAGAGATCGACTTTTCCATGTGTTCATTGATTATTTCTATATCTTCTTTTGTGAGGTTTTGGTTTAAATCTTTGTCCAATTTTTAACTGTTTATTTTTAAATGAGTTTTTTTACTTCTTTACATGTTCTGCTAGCACACATTTGTTTTAGGCATACTTCCTTCTAGTCCATAGCTGAGCTATTTATTTTCTTAATTGCTTTTGGTTTGATGAGCAGAAATTTTAATTTTAACAAAACTAGTTTATCATTGTCTGTTTATACTCTTTGCTTTGTGTCCTGTCTAAAAGCATCTTTGTCCACCCACAAATTACAAATTTATACTTTGTTATTTTCTAGAATTTTTATAGCTTTAACTGTCATGTCAAGATCTAATTGCATACTGTATCATAAAGGTCCATGTTCTTTTATTTTTCTTTCATATAAATTTCCAATTATTTTTAAATCATTTGTTGAAAATTTAGTCCTTCCCCCAATTGTTTTGATATATTTGTAAATTTCTGTCCTCTCTATTCCATTCCACCAATCTATTTTATTGATTATTATAATTTTATAAAAAACTTAAATTTCATTAGTTTAAGTTCTTGAATTGTTTTTCAAGACTGTGTGAGAAATTCTATCTTCTGTATATTTCCATAAATATTTAAAATCAATTTGTCAATGTCTATAAAATAAAGTCTACTAGAATTTTGTATAGAATTAAGAAAAATTGATAGTGAATCATTGGGGAACGATGAAGAATTGGCAATTTTGAGACTTCCAATCCATGAACATGATAAAACTCTTTATTCATTTAGTTCTTTATTACTGTCAGCAATTTTCCTTCTACATTTCAGTGTAGAAATTAGAGCACCTTTTGATATATACATTTTTTTTATATTTTGAGGCTATAATACATGGTACTGTTTTATAAATTTTATTTTCCAATTATTCATTGCTAGCATATATAATTTTCTATATTTTGAGTCTATAATAAGCGGTATTCTTTTATAAATTTTATTTTCCAATTATTCATTGCTAGTATATAGACATACAATTGTTTCTGTATCTTGACCTTGTAACCTGTGATCTTGGTAAATTCACTTATTATACTAGTAGTTTTGGGGTTAGATTTTTCAGGAAATTCTATACTCAATCATATTATCTATTAATAAATACATTATTGCTCCTCTATTTCCAGTCTTCATCTTTTATAATTTTTCTACTTCCAGTAGAATATTGATGATTTGAGAGCACATGTTTACTTTGTTGCTGATCTTAGGGGAAAGGAATTCAGTTTCCCATTAAATAAGTTAGTTGTTAGTTTTTCATAGACATGCTTTTTAAAATTGAAGATGATCCCTTCTCTTCCTTGTTTGCTAGGAATATTTTTTTATTTGAGGTTGAATTTTGTTAATGACTTTTCTGCATCTATTGAGATGATCATATGGTTTTTCTTCTTTATTCTTCTAATGTATAGGTTACATTGAAAGACTTTCAAATGATAATAAACCTTGAATACTAGAATAGAATCCACTTATTCAACATGTATTATCATTTTGCTAGTATTTTGTGAAAGTATATTCATTTAAATTTATGAGGGATATTGGTCCATAATTTAGCTTTCTTATATTATACTTGTCAAGCTTTGATATCAAAATAACAGTGTCTCCTTATAGAGAAGGGTTCCCTTCAATTCAACTTCTGAAAGACATAGTTTAAGTTTGGTTCAACTTATGTGTTTCACTGAATTCAGGAATGAAGTCATCTGGGCTGGGATTTTTATATGTGTGAAAGTTTTAATTATGAATTTATTTTCATTAATCAAAATGGGGTTATTCTATTCAGATTTTCTGTATTTTCTTAAGTAAGTTTTGGTAATTTGTATATTTCCAAAAATTTGTTCATATTAAGTTATTTCTCAAATATATTAGTATAAAAGTTTGTGTGTTTTTATTTCTTATTTTAACATATCTAAGATATGTAGTGATGATCCTTCTTTGATTCCTAATAATAGTGATTTGTATTTTTTCTCCCTCTGTTGCTTTTTCCTTTTCTTTCTTTCTATTTTTTTAATCAGTTTAGCAAAGGATTTATCAAATATAGTAATCGTTTGAAAGAACCCGCTTTTGGTTTTATTGATTTCTCTATTGTTTCTTTTTTTCTGTGTCATTGTTTTTTGATCTTTTCTTGTTCCTTTCTTCCTTCCACTCACTTTCAGTTAAATTTGACTTTCTCTAATTTCTAAATATGGATGCTTAGCTATTAATTAAAATTTTTTTTCTTTCTTTTCTTATACAGATATTTTAAGCCATAAATTACTTTCTTGGTACTGTTTTAGCTTCATCATCTAATTTTGTTTTACTGTGTTTCATTAGAATTTTGTTCATAATAACTTTTTCCAATAGATCTTATTATTTCCTTTTTAATCAATACTATGTTGCTTAATTCCCAAATATTTGGAGATTAACCAGACATCTTTTCTGTTGATTTTTAGTTTCATCCAATTCTGGACAAATAATTATCTCTGCATGATTGAAATTCCTTGAACAACTTGAATCTTGTTTTACAGTTCAGCATATGGTTTATCATTGTGAATATTCTATGTGCTCTTGAAAAGAATGTGTATTTTGCTCTTGAATGTAGTGTCCTATAAATGTAAATCAGTTGAACTTTATCATGTTTTCTAAATTATCTATATCTTTGTTAAATTTTTGTCTCCTTTTCCAATCATTTACTGAGAGAATATATATAAAGTCTCCAAATATATTTGTATTTGTCTATTTCTTCCTTTGGGTCTGTCAGGTTTTTTTTTTAATTAAAATCACTTTTATTGAGATATATTCACACACCATACAATCATCCATAGTGTGCAATCAACTGTTGAAAATACCATCATATAGTTATGCAGTCATCACCCCAATCTATTTTTGAACATTTTTCTTACACCAGAAAGAATCAGAATAAGAATAGAAAATAAAAGTAGAAAAGAACACCCAAATCATCCCTCCCACCCTATTTTTCATTTAGTTTTTGTCCCCATTTTTCTACTCATCCATCCATACACTGGATAAAGGGAGTGCCATGCACAAGATTTTTGCAATCACATAGTCACCCATGGTAAGCTACGTTGTTATACAACTGGCTTCAAGTGTCCAGGCTAGTGGGTTGAAGCTTGATAGTTTCAGGTGATTACTTCTAGCTATTCCAATACATTAAAACCTAAAAAGTGTTATCTATATAGTACATAAGAATGTCCACCAGAATGACGTCTTAACTCCATTTGAAATCTCTCAGCCAGTGAAACTTTATTTCGTTTCATTTTGCATCCCCTTTTTGGTCAAGAAGATGTTCTCAATCCCATGATGCCAGGGCCAGGTTCATCCCCAGGAGTCATATCTTGTGTGGCCAGGGATATTTACACCCCTGGGAGTCAGGTTCCACATAGCGGGGAAGGCAGTGAGTTCACCTGCCAAGTTGGCTTAGCTAGAGACAGAGGGCCACATCAGAGCAACAAAGAGGTACTCAGGAGGAGACTCCTAGGCACAATTATAAGCAGGTTTAGGCTCTTCTTTGCAGTAACAAGCCTCACAAGGGCAAGCCCCAAGATAGAGGGCTTGACATAACAAACCATCAGTCCTCAATATTTGTGAGAACATCAGCAACAATCCAGGTGAGGAAGTCCAACACTTCCTCATTTTTCCCCAGCTCTTCAGGGAGGCCCTACAGGTATATTTTTATTCTCTGCCCAAATTACTTTGGGATGTGTCACTATTTCACTTTAACCCATACATACCTACCCTATCTCACTTCCTATTCAAAGTTCCATGTAATTATGGTGTTTGAACCAACTGACTGTAACAGTTATACCATTTATAAAATATAGATCCTACACCAAATAAATATCTCTTCCCTTTGTCTCACATGAAAGTTGAAGTTTTAAAACACAGTCAGTTTTGACCTTTATCCTTTGGCCCAATTTGCCCTAGTCTTAACCAGATCTGCCTCATTCGTATCTCTAGTTGAAGTCTGAACTTTTTTTAGCTTTTTTTTTAACAGTTGCTGTATGTGATAATATTGACGTTCATATCTGATGAGCTCTAGCTCTGAATTTCAGATGTCACAGAGATAACCAACATTCCAGAGACCAATCAGGTTATACACAAAGGGATCAGCATCTCAGAGTTTGGAGAGAGCCATTACAATTCAGGAATAGATTTGACTGCTATAAGAGCTTACAATCTAGGGACCATTACACTAATCATTCCACTGAAAGGCTGTGCTCTTAGATTCAATTCTGAGTTTATACATGATAGTTAGTACACATTGGTGAGGCATTATAGTGTTTGCTTTTGTCTCTGGCATACTTCACTCAAAATGCTGTCTACAGGATACATTCTCCTCGTTGTGTGTCTCACAGCTTCACTGCTTATCATAGTTGCTCAATGTTCCATTGTATGCATACACCACAGTTCACCATTCTGTTCCTCAGTTGATGTGCCCTTAGGCCACCTCCACCCATTGCGAATCATGAAAACTGCCTCCATAAACACCAGTGTGAAAATGTCCATTCATGTCTCTGCTCTCAGGTCTTCCAAGTACATACCCCATAATGAAGTTGTAGGACCTTATGGCACCCACATACTTAGCTTCTTGTGGAACCACCACACTGACCTCCAGAAAGGTTACACCATTCTGCCTCCTCAACAATAAATAGGTATATCCCTCTCTCCATATTTTCTCCAGCACTTTTATCCCTATTTATATTTTTCCTACAATTTATAGAGACATATTCACATACCATAAAATTATCCACAGTATACAATCAGTTGTTCATGATGTCATCATATATAGTTGTACATTTATCACCACAGTCAGCACTTGAACATATTGATTACTGCAAAAAAAAAGCTTTTTAGCAAATAATAAAAAGAAAAATAAAATGTCATACAATACAATAGTAAGGACAGACAATACCACTACCAAGAATTCCATATCCCTCCCTTATATACCCCTCTCATACACATTTAACTTTGGTATATTGCCTTTGTTACATTTAATGGAAGAATATTACAGTGCTACTATTGACCATAGATTCAAGTTTGCTTTGATTATGTTTTTTCCCAAATACCATCCTTTTTTCAACAACACTCTTCATGGTTGACATTCATTTGTTCTCCCACATGTAAAAGCATTTTTATATTTGTACATTTAGCAATAGTCATTGGCTATTCCAGTTTTGGTAAGTTATACAGCCCCTGTCTTTATCATCTATCTTTCCTTCTGGTGTCATACTTTCCCCTATCCCACCTCTTTCAGCTTCACTCACAGACATCTTTGTTCAGTGTACTTACAATATTGTGCTACCATCACACAGTATTAAGCTATCCATCCCAGGATCTATACAATCAATCATATCTTATTTTTTTCTCTCTCTCCATTTACCCTTCCTGATAATCTTCATTTCTATACTCTTCCCCAAACCTCTTTCTCTTGTCTTTTCTTATCAGCCTGTAGCACTCCCTTTAGTATTTCTTGTAGCACTGGTCTCTTATTCACAAACTCTCTGTGTCTGTTTGTCTGAAAATATTTTAATCTTTCCCTCATTTTTGAAGGAAAATTTTGCCAGATTAGAATTCTTGGTTGGCAGTTTTTCTCTTTCAGTATCTTGAATATATTATACCACTGTCTTCTCACCTTCATGGTTTCTGCGGAGAAATATGTACATAGTCTTATCACGTTTCCCTTGTATGTGATGGATTGCTTTTCTCATGCTGCTTTCAGAATTCTCTCTTCATCTTTGACCTTGGACAATCTGATCAGTAAGTGTCTTGGAGTAGGTCTATTGGGATCTATTCTGTTTGGGGTATCCTGTACTTCTTGACTCTGTAATTTTCTGTCTTTCATGAGTTTGGAAATTTTTAGTGAATATTTCTTCTATTATTCTTTCTGCTCCCTTTCCTCTCTCTTCTCCTTCTGGGATACCCATAACACACATAGTCATGTGCTTCATGTTGTCACTCAGCTCCCTAAGACCCTGCTCTTATTTTTCCATTCTTTTCACCATCTGTTCTCTTGTGTGTATGAATTCAAATGTCTTGTCTTCCAGTTCACTGATCCTTTCTTCTACCTGTTCAAATCTACTGTGGTATCCCTCCATTGTGTTTTTCATCTCCTCCATTGTGCCCTTCATTCCCATAAGCTCTGCCATTTGTTTTTTCAAGTTTATGAATTCTTTTTTATGGTCATCCAGTGTCTTCTTTATATCCATCATCTCTTTTGCCATTTCTTTCCTCAGCTCACTGAATTGATTTAGGAGCTTTGTTTGAACACCTTTAATTAGTTCTTCCCTCAGTTCATTGAGTTGAGTCAGCATTACTTGCCTCTACTTCTGTATTTCAGTTGAACTGTTAGTTTTTTTTCTTTGACTGGTCCATATTTTCATGTTTCCTAGTATGGCTTGTTATCTTAAGTTGTCTAAGCATCTGGTTTTCTTGATTAGTTTATTCTGGAGCTCATTTTCACTCTTTCATCTAGGGTTTCCCTGTTGATTGGCTTTGTTCTGTAAACTTTGATGCTCAGTTCAACTTATTCTAGACCTCTAACTTAAGTTCTATTTAGCTGATCAGAATTTTTCACTTCTTGTTTTTCTGTTTCTTGCCCTGCCTCTATGTAGCCTTTTTGTTAGAGGTTGTCCTCAGATATGGTCAACCCCAGTCAGATTTTCCCAGTCTAAAGAGGCCCAGGTCTCAGGAAGAGAATATGGAGCTTCCCTAAGAATGAGACCTTCCTGTAAGGCCTCTAGACTTGGTGCTTTTCCTATCCTGTCCAGCAGGTGGTACTTGCCAGCCCACAGCTCCCCTACAAGTGTAAGAAGGTGCAGTGCCTTTAGTTCTCCTGGTGACTCTTGTCCTGTCAGGAGCATGGCTGACAGAAGCTGGTTTCTGATTTTCAGCCCCTGAAGTCTGAGTTCCCAGGAGGAGGGCTGCCAATTGATCTGGACCTCCCTCCACTCTCCTAATCCTAGGAACTCCAGCTGTCTCCTAGGGGACACTATTCCTTTCTTCCGTCTCCTCTTTAGGACAACTCCAGCTTAATTCCATGGTCAGCCTGAGTTGCCAGTTGAAGACTGGGGTGGAGACTTTCTTCAGAGGTGAATCTGGAATTCAAAGAAGTTCTGGGTACTTTGTTTCCCCCAAAGACTAGCCTAGGCCTTCAACTTGACTTTACTTCAAATTTTTGAGCCACATATTTTACTTTTAAATAAAAAAAAGAAAAAAGAAGAAAAGAAAAAGAAGAAGTCCCTTTTTAAAACCTTTCCCAGCCTGGAAGTTTTGTCAGTGTCAGAATAGAGTATTTAAAGATGCACTTTGGGCTATTATCTGGACAATTATTCTCTAACAGCTTCAATTCTGCCCTTGCTGGGGGCTTCTGAAGTGTAAAAAGATAAGGAGTCAGTGAGAAAGGAGAAGGGACAAAATGTAGAAAAAAAAAGCAAACCTTTTTGGAGCCAAGGAAAGGGTGCCCACTTTTATGTACCCCCCTTCCCAGAGCCCAGCCCTTCTCTAGCACCCCCAGCTCCAAAAGTTAATTAATTAATTTGCTAATTAATTCTGTGGTTGAGGCTGAGTTGAGTTCCCCTTCTTTCCCCCAGTATATTGTTTTTTTGTTTGTTTGTTTGTTTGTTTGTTTTTCCTTTCAGGGAGCCAGGTACAAGACAGTCTGTGGGGTCTGGGTGGGGAGTAGCCATCAAACTCCTGGTTGGGGGAATTTACAGATTTTGCTGCAGTCTCAGCTTTTCCACCTGTTCCAAACTTGTGTACAATGTGTGACTGGTCAATGGAGACCCCTAAAACACTGTTCTGGTAATTACCAGCTGTCCTAGAGGAGAGACTAAATTCCACACCTTACCACTCTGTCATCTTGCCCCACCCTCTGAATCAGATTGGATTCAGGTGTATCAGCTTTTCCTTCATGTATTTTGAAGCCATATTATTTGATGCATGTACATTTAGGTTTGTTATGTTCTCTTGAAGAATTGATAATTCATCATTATGAAATGTCATTCTGTACCCCTGGTAATAGTTCTTTTCCTGAATTCTAATTTGCCCAGTATTAATAAAGCCACTGTAGTTTTATTATGGCTCATGTTTCCCTTATATGTATTTCTAAATTATTTGTACCATATTATTGAAAGTTTTTCACTTGGAAACAGCATATAACTGGGTTTGCTTTTAAAGTTCAGTCTGACAAAATCTGCATTTTACTATACTATTGTTAATGTTTAATGTAACTATTGATAAGGTTGTGTGAAGGCTACTGTCTTTATATTTTTTGCTATTCATCCCATCTGTCCTTTATTCCTTTTTCTTCCTTCTCTGCCCTATTTTGGATTAATCAATTATATTTTAAGCAGTTTTATTGAGATATATTCACATACCATACAATCCATCCATAGTAAGCAATCAATGGCTTTAGTATAATCACAGGGTTCTGCATTCATCACCACAATCAATTTTAAAGCATTACTCCAAAAAGAAAAACCCTATACCCTTTAGCAGTCATGTCTCAATCTCTCTATCTTTCCCCAGCATTGCCTAATGGCTAATTTAATACTCTTTCTATTAATGTATTTATATTTACACTTTATAAAAATGGACTCATACAATATGTAATATTTTGTGTCTGGTTCCTTTCACTTTGCATAATTTTTTTTAAATTATTGTGTTTTTTTTTTGTTTAGAGAAGTTGTAGGTAAACAGAAAAATCATGTAAAAAATAGAATGTTCTCATATGCTCTCTACTGTTGACAATTTGAGTAGTGTGGTAACTTTGTTACAATTGATGAAAGAATATTAAAATATTATTTTTAAACATAATCTTTAGTTTACATTAGATATATCTTCCCATGTACCACCCCATTATTAACATCTTATAGTAGTGTCATACATTTGTTATCATTTATGAAAGAACATTCTTCCAGCTGGCAGGGGCTGGTCCAGCAGAGAGACTAAAACGAACACCAGGAACAGAACAAGACATAAACTTTATTATAGGAAATTACTTACAGAAGTGAAGCAAGAACTCAGTCAAGCTGCTCTGACAGTGGCTAACTGGATCAGAGCTCAACATGAAACCATTCTGTGGTTAAGCAGGAATCAGCAGGGCCAATTATATGTGCCCAAAACAAAGACATTCCTGTGGGTGTGAAATAAAGAGGTCTTGTAACATTTAAATTAGCTACATGCTAGGAAGGGAGTAACAATCTCAGTTCTGGAAACTGGTGGAACTTGGAAAGGTTTAGTTAACACAGATGGAAGAAGTAACTATCTGTGCACTCCTTCCCTCTGAGGAGGCCAGTTACATTTTGTTAAACTGCTCTGGGTCATGCAGGCTGCTGTATGCTTAAGTTTCAAAGAATTTTAGGGAAAGGCCCAGGCCCTGGGTTCCCACAATCCACCCCTACACAGCAGTTTGAGTTGACCACAGGACAGACATTGCATCCACAGTTTACAGTAACAATACAATAAGGAACAGGGCATAAGTAAACAAGTACATAAAGAAAGTAATCCTATTAATAAGTGGCAGCATGGCCAGGTTAAAGAACTAAACCACTTTGACAGAGGATCATTAGACAAATGTTCAATATTTTGTATGTAATTTAAAGTTTGTATGATGTTATGTGAATTATTAGGCATAGATGCCACCTTGAGCATCAATAAGAATATCTGGCAAGACTATTTTTTAAGTTGTGTAGTTTCTTCATTTTTGTAAGGTGAAAGAACAAATTATTTGCAACTGTTTGGAATAAAAAGATATCCTTTAGCTTTACCTTGAGAAAGCAAAATGTTAAAAGTTGTCAGGTTTGTGACAATATTTGATTTCTTATTTACTTAATGTTAAGAAAATATTTAGTTCTTTTAAAAGTGAGAAAACATTTTTTTAAAGAACCAAAGACATGATAAAGTCCACATAAAGTACAAGAACTTATTCTGATAAAATACTGACTTTCTGCCTTTTACACTGATTTTTCAGGAAAAAAAAAAGACTTTTATAAACTTTTCCTAAAAACAGACCAATAATCTAAGGAAACTTTGTCACCTTAATAGAGAGAAAAATAATTGTAGTTTGAGTCAATATATTATTTAATATTAAGACTTTAAAAAATTTTGTAGATAGACTACAGCCAGTTTGGGCATAATGAATGTCAACAAAGTCGTGCTTACAGCTTCCTGGGGTATGGGACTCCCAGGTTGGTGATAACAAATAACCTTTGGCATTTTATGTATAAACTATGACCTAATGTTTACATTTTGTGTAACCCCAATATCCAATGGGCTTAGGATTTCCAACCAGCATGGCTACATGGGCCAGGACCATGGCTAACTGACTTTATTTTCCCCAATTTCTAATGCTTGTGGTGCAGGCAAGAGCAAGTTATTATTATTACTACATTGTGGCTGTAGTTTTGCTGGTCCTTTTACCTGTATTTGCAGCAGTTACCACATTAACAGGAGAAGGGGCAGTGACGTGGGGCCTTGAGTTGAGGCTGGTTAAAGCTGGATATAGTTACTGGGTCAACTGCTGCAAAGGCTAGTTATTTTTCAATTGTTCCTTTAAAAGCCCCTTCATTTTTTTCAATTAATCCTGCTGCTGGGGGTTTGTAAGGCAAGTGAAATGTCCATAAGATATCATGTTTAGTAGCCCAGGCTTGGGTTAATTGTCTGGTAAACAGAGTCCCCCATCACTGTCCACATGTGTATGGACCCCAGAAAAGCACTTAATTTCTTTAGGCTATGCATAGTATCTCCCTGGTTAGCTTTCCTCACTAGGAAGGCCAGTAACAGTCCAGTGGCCATGTCTACAGCCATGAAGGCACACTTGGCCCCTTCAGATAAGGGAAAGGGCTCAATGTAATCTACCTGTCACCAGGTGACCGGAATCTGCTCATGGTCAATGTGGCTGAGTTGACAAGGGAACATTCTTGGTCCTAGCAGCAGGCATCCACAATGTTTTTTAGCTGCTGTCTCATGATGGGCAACTGAAATTTCAGTACCAATCTCCACAGAGTTTGGTATCTTTGGTGTTCCACTTTTCTGTATAACCACTCAGCAGTCTCATGTGATGTTGGCTCTAGGATACAAACTTTTGCCTAAGCATCTGCTCCAATATTGCCTGATAAAGAGTCAGTGTTATGGGCTGAGACATGGAAAATGGTTACTTTACACTTGTGGCAGGCAGTCCAGATGTCTTCCCACATTTCTTTCCCCCACAAGAGGCAGCCAATGATGGTCCATTGTTCCTATTTCCACATGGCCATCCACACCACTCTTAAGTCAGCCCACTCACCGATTCCTTTGCATAGTCACAGTTTCACACCATATAGCATCAGTACTAGGCTGCCCAGCTATTGTTACCCAGGTGGTGGACTGCCCAGTTGCTAATCCATCAGTATACCAGGCAGAATCAGGTATACTGCCACATCTGTCAACAGTGGGCACAGAGATAGCCACCTTAGGAGGATCAGCAGGGAGGGGCAGTTGCTTTCTTCCACATAGGAAACTGGTCCTAAAATATTGTACATCTCTGCATTTAAAAGTCTGCTGTTAAACACACTGCATTCTAGGGGTATTGGGCTTCCCCACTTCAATGATTGCTAATGTCCTCACAGACATAGGGGACTGGTGGTTTGATGGGTTGAGCCCTCTACCACAGGACTTGCCCTTAGGAAGACTGTTGCTGCAAAGGAGAGGCTAGGCCTCCCTATAATTGTGCCTAAGAGCCTCCTCCCGAATGCCTCTTTGTTGCTCAGATGTGGCCCTCTCTCTCTAGCTAAGCCAACTTGGCAGGTGAAATCACTGCCCTCTCGACTACATGGGATCAGACACCCAGGAGAGTGAATCTCCCTGGCAACACAGAATATGACTCCAGGGGAGGAATGTAGACCCGGCATCGTGGGATGGAGAACATCTTCTTGACCAAAAGGGGGAAGTGAAAGGAAATGAAATAAGCTTCAGTGGCAGAGAGATTCCAAAAGGAGCTGAGAGGTCACTCTGGTGGACACTCTTATGCACAATATAGACAACCCTTTTTAGGTTCTAATGAATTGGGGTAGCTGGTGGTAGATACCTGAAACTATCAAACTACAACCCAGAACCCATGAATCTTGAAGACGATTGTATAAAAATGTAGCTTATGAGGGGTGACAATGTGATTGGGAAAGCCATACGGACCACACTCCCCTTCGTCTAGTCTATGAATGGATGAGTGGAAAAATGGGGGAAGGAAACAAACAAACAAACAAAGGCACCCAGTGTTCTTTTTTACTTTAATTGCTCTTTTCACTTTAATGATTATTATTGTTATTTGTGTGTGTGTGGCAATGAAGGTGTCAGGGATTGATTTTGGTGATGAATGCACAACTATGTAATGGTAATGTGAACAATCGAATGTATGCTTTGTTTTGTATGACTGCGTGGTATGTGAATATATCTCAATAAAATGAATTAAAAAAAAAAAACCACTGCATTCTAGCTGGTAAGCTTTCTGCATGGTTAGAGTGCTAAGCTTAACACTTCCTGAACAGTGTTTGTTGGTGGCATCATGCACCCACCACTGTATAGCGATGGCTGTCTATATTGTCACAGGACACCTTTGGGTTAGTCCTTTTACTTGTAGTAATGTCATTATAGTGAGCATGTAGTTATTTCTCTGAGGGGTTATATCACAGTTTGGCTTCTTTCCAAATTTGAGACTAAAAGCTCATTTTGCCTGTTACAGCCTTACCCAAAGTCAATTTCTATACTGGCCATATCCAATTCACAAGGCACATTTGGGTCCACCCCCTTGAGCTTGAGCTTGTGCTCACTTTCAGGTCCCAGTCAGAGGAAGTTAGGATATCCTAACTTGCCCTTTTGGCATATCAGCAGGCCAATATTTCTAAACTTTCATTTAATGCATCCTTTAATTTTTGGGGGCTAGCCATGTGTTTCTTTCTAATTTTAATTCTTCCTCCAAGTGGTGGAGTGCAACATCAGCCATTAAGACCTTTTCTGCAGCTGCATACACAGTCTCCAAGAGCAGCCAGGCTACTGCTACAGCAGCCTGGAGGCTTTTCTTTTCCTTATGAAATCATAACATTCCTGTGGCCTATTGCAGGAGGGCAGTCAGTCCAGTCAGGGAATTATAAGCATCTCCATACTCTTTCTACAGACCCCATTCATCTAGAAAGTTAGCCACCCCTCCCCACGTAGACATCACAGGTCACCCCTATATCCCACCCAGGGAGTCTCCCTTTCCCAAGTTCCTACCACCAATGGCCAGGGTTTCTTTAGTCTCCTGACTGGCTTGCCAGGGTCTGATCTGGCAGAGAAACCAAAGAAAACACCAGGAATAAGATCAAGACATAAACTTTATTGTAAGAACTTACAGGAGTGAAGCAAGCTGCTCTGGTGGTGGCCAATTCAGAGCTAGGTGTGAAAGCACTCTGCAGTTAAGTGGGAATCAGCAGGGCCAGTTATAGGTGCCCAAAACAAAGACATTCCAGTGGGTATGAGATAAAGGGGTCTTGTAACATTTAAATTAACTACATGCTAAAAAGGTAGTAAGAATCTCTGTTCCAGGAACCAGTGGACCTTGGAAAGGTTTAGTTAATACAGGAGGGGGAAGTGACTCTGTGTGCTCCCTCCCTCTGAGGGAGGCCAGTTACATCTTGATTAACTACTCTGGGTCATGCAGGCTGCTTTGAGCTTGTTTCACAGAATTTTATGGAAAGGCCCAGGTCCTGGGCTCCTACATTCTTATATTTGTACTATTAACCAAAGTCTATCATCCACAACAGTGTTCACTGTGTTATGCAGTCCTATGTTTTATCTTCTAACTTTCCTTCTAGTAAAATACATGACCCAAAACTTCCCCTTTCAGCCACATTCACAAACATAATACAGCACTGTTAATTGTACTCTCAATAAAGTGGTACCATAACCACTGTCCATTTCCAAACATTTACAATCAACCTAAATAGAAATTCTGCACAAATTAACCATCAGCTCACCATTCTGCACCCCTATTATTTCAACAGTAACCTGCATTCTAGATTCTAACTCTATGAGTTTGCTTATTATAATTAGTTCATATCAGTGAAATCATACAACATTTGTCCTTTTGTGTCTGGCTTATTTCATTCAACATAATATCTGTAAGGTTCATCTATGTTGTTGAATGCATCAGGACTTCATTCCTTCTTACAGACAAATAATATTTCATTGTATGTATTACACACATTTTGTTTATCCATTCTTCAGTTGATGAACACTTGATTTGCTTCTATCTTTTAGCAATTGTGAATAATGCTGCTATGAACAACAGTGTGCAAGTGTATGTTCACAACTCTGCTTTCAATTCTTCTGGATATATATTTAGTAGCTGGATTATTGGATCATATAGCAATTCTAAACTTAGCTTCCTGAGTAACTGCCAAACTGTCCTCTACAGTGGATGTACCATTTTGCATTCACACCAGCATTGAGTGAGTGTTCCTGTTTCTCCGCATCCTCTATAATCCTTGTCGATGTCTGTGGGGTTTTTTTTTTTTAATAGTGGTCCATGACAGTACATGTGATACGGTGTCTCATTATCATTTTATTTTCATTTCCCTGAGAGCTAGTGATTTTGAGCATCATTTCATGTGTTTGTTAGCCATTTTTATTTCCCCTTTGGAAAAATTTTTATTCAAGTCTTTTGCTCATTTTTAATTGGACTGTCTTTCCATTGCTGAGTTGTAGAATTTTATTATATATTCTGGATATCAAACCCTTATCAGATATGTGGTTTCCAAATATTTTCTTTTATTGAGTAAGTTGCTTTTTGCTTTCTTGACAAAATCCTTTGAAGCACAAAACTTTTTAATTTTGATGATGTCCCATTTATCTATTTTTTCTTTTGCTGCGTGTGCATTGGATGTAAGGGAAAAAATCATTGCATACCACAAGATCTTGAAGATGCTTCCCCATATTTTCTTCAGGGAATTTTATAGTCTTGGTTCTTATATTTAGCCCTTAGCTAATTTTTGTAAAAGGTGTGAGATAGGAGTCCTTTTTCATTCTTTGCATATGGAAATCCAGTTCTCATAGCACCGTATGTTGAAGAGAGTATTCTGTCCCAGTTTAGTGGACTCCCCCTCATCTTAGAAGGGCAATTTTTCGGACAAAGAATTCTTGGCAGTTTTTCTCGTTCAGTACCTTAAATACATCATACCACTGTCCTTGCCTCCATGGTTTCTGATGAGAAATCATCACTTAGTCTTATTGAAGTTCCCTTGTATGTGATGAATCACTTTTTTGTTGCTACTTTCAGGATTTTCTCCTTATCTTTGGTATTTGGCATTCTGATTAATATGTTTCTTGGAGTAGGTCTATTAGGATTTATTCTTTTTGGAGTACGCTGTGTGTCTTGGACATGTATATTTACATCTTTCATAAGAGTTGGGAAATTCTCAGCATTATTTCCTCACAAATTATTTCTGCCTCCTTTCCTTTCTCTTCTCCTTCTGGGACACCAATGATGTGCATGTTTGAGTGCTTCAAACTCTGCTCCAGTTTTTCAACTCTTTTCTTTATCAGTTCTTCTGTCTTAAGAGTACAGTTGTCTTTTCTTCTCATTCACTGACTTTCTTCTGCCTCTTCAAATCTGCTGTAGTATGCCTCTGTTGTATTTTATCTTCTACTGTGTTTTTCTTTCCCATAATTTATGTTATGTTTCATTTTATACTTTCAAATTCTTCTTTATGGTCACCCAGTGTCTTAATATCCTTTTTCTCTTTAGCCATATTTTCATTCATTCCCTCAAACTGATTTATCTATACTCTACAGGACCTCAAGGTATCTTTCCCTAAGCACTCCTAGTTTAGTTTTCTGCAAACACTCAAGGGGACTTTCATAAATATTTTTTTGCTCCTTGTCTTCATAGTTCCTCTTCTATGGTATCTTAACCCACAAATTCTAGTAATATTTGCAGCCCTAAATCTGATTTTTTTATCTTCTACCCAGAAAAACTGCAGCTCTGGGTTTCAACTTCACTTTCCTGTGTTATAATTTGGATACAGCTCCCAGGAAGAAAGCAAGCATGAATGTGGAGCTCACCTCATGTACTTTCCTTTTCTTAAGGATCACTACTCTGTGCTATCTTTCCAATGAATAATAATAATTCCTTCATATATATTGTCTAGTTTTATAATTATTTTAAACTTGAGAGTAAGTCTGTCACTTCATTACAGCCAGAATCAAAATATTTTCCATAGTGTCATTAATGTTAAATTCAATCTAATGTCATTAGTAGACATGAATGATTAAAAGTAATTGGTCCATACTGGTTTAGGTCATAGGCTATGGAAACAACATTTCTAGACTCAAATCCAGGTGCAGCCATTTCCAAGCTTTAATACTAGGGAAAGTTACCTGACCTTTCTTGCCTCAATTTCCTCATTTGTAAAGTGCAGATCATAATAACCCAACTCTTAAAGTTCTAGTGAAAATTTAAAACTTAATATATGATAGAAGAACTAAAATGTTACAGTTCCCCGATATAGCCCAAGCTTCCTTGTGCCAAATAAAAATCACAAACCCAAGAAAATTACTACTACAAATTTGTCACACATATGATTATGTTTCTTTGGAAGAAAATTAGATAAACTACCTTCAAGTTGTCCAAACTAGGCAGTAATTTATTGGTTGGTATGTCTTTTCTCCTGGTTTTCCACAATGGGGTAAGCAAGTATACTCCAGATAATTATGGCCTAATTGGAGGAGAGGTTACCAACCATTTTACTAAATACATACTTCAACCATCATCTACAGAAAAAGAAGCAGGAACATTTAATGAAGATTTAATCAATCCCCAAACAATACAAAGGTTATGCTTTATCTAAGAATTATGCATTTGTTTATTGCTCCAACCCAAATTATCCCCAAGACAAAGAAGACACCTGGCATGGAGAGACAAAATTCTTGCTGGTAACAGCTGAAGACAGCATTCCACGCAGACTGAGAGAGAGAGGAGTGGGGGAACATGCAGGGTTTATAAAGATTTGTGACAATGGAGTTTCTCATGAGATTTGGCTACAACAAGGTCTCCCAAGCTTTGATTACAACTGGATCTTGTGAGATTTGGTAACAACAAGGTCTCACAAGATTTGGTTACCAACAGTGATCATGGGAGGGAAATTTTAATGCTTTCTGCCCTGAGGCAGGTGTGGGGCCTGTCAACCTCCAATGTCTTTCCTCATCCTGTAGGTGACTGCCTGCAGCTGAGAGGGCAGGGCCCTGGGCCCTGTGTCCTCACATTTATCTAATCCACTTCTGGTCTTTTAATCTGGGTGATAAAGTCTTTAGAAAGTAATACAAAGTGGATGTTTCCCCAACTTTTATTGTTCCCTCCATCCTGGTTAATTTTCTTGTCATTTTTATGCCCCTCTACTGCAAGTCTCCCCCTCCATCAGAACATACTTCCCCACAGGAAATTATAGTATAAGTCCCCATCTTTCCTTACAAATTGACAAACTTTTGTACCTCAGTTTTCTTGTGGATGTAAATGGAATCTTCACTGACTCTGGTGCCTTCTGTTCCTTAAAAAGGGAAGGGGTGAATTCTACTTCTTTTGAAGATGGGAGAATGGATGCCTTTGTTCATTTACCATTTCTTTAGCCAGTTTCCTTCTAAAAGTACCTGATGACTATAACTTCCCACAATAAATACGAGATTTTCTTCTGAAGATCATACAATCTAGTTTACATAAGGAAAGACCCATGAAACTGATGAGAAACAATAATTTCTACCACTTAACATGAATTTGACACTACTACTTCAAAAATAATAATTCTATTAGGCTAAAATGCACCCATCTTCTGGCCGAGCTTCTTCCCCCAAAATATTGACAGTACTTCTGACTGAACCTTTGAAAAAAGAGAGAAACTGCACTAATGTCATTTCTTACTGGATCCCTTGATTCTTTTTGCCCCAGTATCAGCCACAGTGTTTCCCTTTACTCAGCCTTGTATCTGTCATCTTCCTTATAGATCAACTTTTTACCTGCAATATTTCTTTCACTACTGGATCCTTCCCATCAATATTTAAACATATTTAATCTCTCTCATCTGAAAAAACACTAAAATGTCCTCAATACATATGGGACTCCAGCCATCTATTGTCTCTTTCCTCCCTTTTCCTCTCTTTTTTTGAAAGAGTTTTCTTTGTAGTCTTTAGTCACTCCATACACACTCATCAATTCATTGTTCTCTGGCTGTTGAATCCATTATATAATATAAACTATTTTACCAAGATGACTTTTGGTAAATCCAGTGTTCTGTGCTGTCTTTTCTGTAGCATTTGATGTTGAATTAACTCTCTTCCTTTGGAGCTATGTTTCTGTGCTCTCTTGGTTTCCTTCACTGTATTTCCTTCACTGGCCCCTCCACTCCCTCCAATTCAGTATTGACTTTCCTTGAAGTTTGGCTACAAGCCAGTTCCATAGACAATGCTTTCCTCCCTCAGAGTTTCAATTACTATTTCCATAATTCTCTCAAATATCTTTCCCTATTCCATAAGTCTCTTCAGAATTTCATACTCTTATATCCAAGTATCTGCTGAGCATGTCCACTTTTAACTTTGCAGCGACCTTACCCATGCATTTGTGGTTTTCCAAATGGCTTATGCACTCTATTACATCTTTGCCTTTGCACATCCCAATCCCCTTGTCTGAAATGCCACCACATACCATCTTCATCTAGATTACTCATGTGAGTTCATTAACTATTCTGGAAACTTCACTAACATGTCATCCTTTTTACTCCTGAAACCTTGGGCCTGTCTCTATAATAGCACATTTCACAGCTACATCAAAAGGATATTTGTTCCACAAATGCAGAGGAGATATTTTGATAATTTTATCAAACATCTAGTAGAGAAACTAGCAACTACTAAGCACCAGTTCTTGCTTAATGAATAAAAGAGAGAAAGGAGAATATATAGTAACTCTTATGTTGTTCCAGTAGCCTGATGAGGATAGATAAAACATGAATCTAGGGGCCAGAAAGTCAATTTTTAGGGAGAATTAAATCAAATAAAAATTATGATTAGCTTCCTTTACATTCCATGTTCTTGAAGTGGCAATTTGTTGAACCATTTCTCCATAGCCAACAAAAATGAATTACTTGTATTTTGAAATGAGTAGCAAAACAAAACGCCCAAATAATCTTGTCTGATTTGAATAAGCAAAGTTAGTCTTGCTAAATTCATTCCCTGGATAAGAATTCTGCTACCAACTGCATTTACAGTAGATGAAATAAAAGACTGAAGGCTTCATTTATTCAACTCCTTACCTGTTTTTTAGCATGAATTTGATGTTAGCCACCATTTGGGGACAGTGTAAATCTTTATTTTGATTTAATTTTTTCATATTTAAATATTTCCACTTAAAACTATTTTAAAAACTATTTTGAGTTCCTTAAAACTGACTCAAAGCATATGAATTCATATTCATACATATAAAATAATAAATCATGTAATAATATATTCTCTATATTTCTCTTAATATCCAAACTAATTTAGAGAGGTTTACCAATTCAAAGAATAATTACATTAGTTCTTCAAGAAATAGAAGAGAAACTAAAAGGTTGTGATAACATATAGATTTTTTTATGTAGAAGGGCATGTGTTTTCATGAAGTAATTGATTCATTTTTCTCATGATTAAATTTTCTTAACAATTATATCATGTTTTGAAATTACTATGCAATCCAGTTTTACACTTACAATGTTACAAATTTGAAAAGAGAAAAACAGCATCCAAAGTGCTTATGAGATCTTTATGTATAAGTTTGGGAATCATTAACTAGCTGTCACTCTCCCTTGCCCAGCATCAATTACTCCACTCTGGATTTACTTACTCCACTCTGTATAATGAGCCCCCAGAGCACATTTCATTGCAGGGAAAAGCATACATTCTTCACTTGCGGTCAGTGGGATGTGGTTAATTTGAAATCACTTAAACTATTATATCTGTCAAGTGCAGTTATTATTTTCAATTCACATCAGTGTTTAGTATGCATGTCAGTTACTGGGTCAAACTGGCAGATTAATTTAGGCGCATTCTGTTGAAATGCTCTTCATTACTGTCATTATATTCAGGCCACTACTGAAAGCCAATACCTGCCCATTAAAATTAGTTGCCATAGATATCACCCTTAATGTAAACAATAATGTATAGATAAAATGATACTAAATTAGAGATTATGATTCACAGCTCCTACAGTATGGGGGAATTCAGTTATGTAAATATGGAAAATATTTCATAAAAATTGGACTTTGATAGCAACAGGATGCTGAAAGAAACCTTCAGAATGCTGTAACAGACCTGAAAATAGCCCTGGTGAAGCATCATGTATTATTTTTCCTTAGTATTAGCAAGAAGTTAAGACTGTGTGTGTGTGTGTGTGTGTGCATGTATGTGTGTGAGAGAGATAGAGAGAGAGAGAGAGAGATTAAGCTATTTCAAGGCCTAACTATTTAAAGGTGACTATTTCATCATTTAATACAGTCTGTTAGGCTTGCAAAAAAGGAAAAGATATGGATGCCAAAACACTAGCTTAGTCTATTCCATTAATAAATAGCCTTGCACTAACAAAAAGTAATAGAATTGAGATGAGTATTTGGGAAATATATTGCAATATACACACTGCATCAGCAAATAGTATATTTACAAAATGTAGCCATTCTTTCATCATTTTATAATATCTCCCATAATACTTAACATTTGATATGTACAGAAGCAACTCACCTCAAACCTTCTCACCATGTCAAAACTTCAAAAGCTATTGCTTTGAAAGACTACATAATAGTGCATCAAGGATGAGATAGCAGGGAACTCTTGCTGGTAAAAAGTAGTGAGATCTTTGGTATCTGGGGAGTGTGGGAAAGAACCTAATCCATTACCCTGACACTTTCATGGCACTTTAGAAAAATCCTGCTTCTAACCTTTGAGCTTTGATCCTTTACAAATATGTATCTTTTATAAAGTCATATATTTCTAATCTAATAAGTAAATCATAATCTATACTGCAACAAAAAATTGCAGTTTCAAATTAAGCCCATTAACAGAAATCTTGACCCTTCTCATTAGATTCTGAAACACTGTGCAATCTTTAGGGAATATGTTCTTTTTAATATTGTGATTATTCTGCTTAGCTAAAAGTTGTGAAAGGCAACTCTAATTTTGTCTTTCTTGAACATCTGTCAAGCCATTTTGACACTACAAATTAAGTTCTAGTGGCTAGCTTAAAATATATCCTTATTGAAGAGAACAACATCTAAAAACAAACATCTTTCAAACTATATTGACCCTGTAGTCCACGATCAAGTGTTAGGTTAAAAATGATTAAGTAAAAATATCTTAAATAATATTGAAGTCAACAAATATTTGAAAGTTCCTAACATGAGTTCCTATTCATATTTGTTTTGGTGGAAATTAATTGAGTAGGTTGATAATAGGTGTAATAAAATCAAAGGATTTCACAGTCAAGTTTGGGAAGCACTGGATTAAAACTGTTAAACTGCTTTCTGTGTTTGCTGTGGTTTTTACTGTGCTAATGTGCATATGATCATGGAAAACTTTTTTGTAGTTACAAAAGTACCCTTTGGGGCATTATACATGATATTTATCTCTAGCAATGTTACTGATTATGAGGGTTAGCACCAAGTTACGTTGTTGAGTTACCTCTGGACCAGTGGTTCTCAAACACTGTAATTCAACAGAATCTGTGAGGTTTTACACAAAAAGTCCTGATCCACACTCCCGATCGTCTGAAGAGGAACAACAGGTGGTAAGGTTGTTAACTGAAAATTTTGAACAAGATCCATGGATGATTCTAAAGTGAATCACTGTTCAAGAAACACTGCCCTGAATATTGTTACTCTTTTCTCCATTTTTCACCTCCACCTCTATCTTCTAAACCTGTTGTCTATATTTCGAAGCTCAACAGCCCTCCCTTACAATCCAAATTAAGATAACAATATTTTAGAAAGTATTAGAAAAGACTTTAAATAAGACAGTAACTATTTAACAAGAATATTTGAAAATTAGATGTTCTAATCAACAAGCATTTTATTGATCCATGTAAGTCAAAACTATAATCAGAGAATGGAACACAAAATAAAAAACAAAAATAACATGGAAGAAAAGCATAATTTTTCTAAACTCAAGACCCTCCCTTTTTCAAAATCCAATTAACTGTTCATCATCTTTTTTTAGTCATCCCTATTTCCAAAAAGCTTCAATCATGTACCTCACTTCAAAGCTACTTATGTATTTTAACATAATTGCATTTGTCTAACACTTTAGAATTAAAAGATCACTGAATCACCTATTTAGGAGAGATTTTAGTGAGCATTTAATATAACTTTTTAGCCCATTCTGGCTTGGTTATGGATTGAATCATGTCCCCCACAAAAACATGTTCATGGATGTGAACTCATTTGTAAATGGTATCTTCATAGACCCTATTAGTCACTGTGAGGTCTAACTGAGTCAGGGAGGGCCTTAATTTACTATGACCAGATTCCTCATAAGCAGAGGGAATTTGGAAACAAAGTCAGCAGGAGACAGAAGGGAAGAGAGAGGGCTGTTTGACAGAGGCAGAGATTGAGTTATGAATTGTTGGCAAGCCACCACCAGCTTGCTACAGACTGCAGAGGAAATATGATTTTGCTGACACCTTGATTTTGGACTTCTAGCTTCCAAAACTGTGATACAATAAATTCTTGTTATGCCAATCAGTCGACGGTATTTTTTATAGCAGATCTGACAAATTAAGACATACTTCTGCTGGCTGTATGAATCTCAGTCATGATTTTCATGTTTCTATCTCCTGGAGCATTATAAGAAGCACTTCTATTTCTTTACTAGCTCTACTAAGTGCAATTAATGAAGGTTGGTGACTGATTAGCAAATGAATTTACTTTCCATAGCATTACAATTTTAATATTTATTCAATTTTTAACATTACTAAAATGAATTTATAAACTTTACTTTTTAAGTGCCTAATTTAAAAATGAATAATAGGATGACCAGTAAATAAGTCATGATTTTATCATTTACCAATTATTAACCAGGACTCTTGTTTGCAGTGATAGCAACCCCCATCAAACTACTTTGATAAAAAAAAAAAAATGATTGCTGTCTAAGTGAAAAACCAAGACTAGGGCAGCCACTGGCAGGGCTGCATCGAAGTGCTCCAACAAAGGCATTAGGAACCTTTCTCTCCTGCTCTCAGCTCTGCTTTTCTGGAGGCTGGCATTTTTCTTAGACTGGTTTCCCCATTTAGTAACAAAGCTAACCAGACAGCAGCTCTCAGCTTAATTTTAAATGATTAGCTACTCCAGAGGCAAGAGAAGACCTCATGTCCAAAGCATCCAGCAGAAATTCTGGAGTTGATTTTTACTAGCTCAGCTTTGTCACAGACCCATCCCTGTACCAATTGTTGTAGCCAGCTTGGGTGGAATATTTCAGTTCACCCAGATTAGGACTGATGGCTGTGCCCAGATCTGTCTCAAAATCCCAATGAATGGGAGGAGGCGGGGCAAGATGGCAGACTGGTGAGCTGTAAGTTTTACTTACTCCTCCAGGAAAGTAGGTAAAAAGCCAGGAACTGCGTGGACTGGACACCACAGAGCAATCTGTCTTTGGGCATACTTCATACAACACTCATGAAAATGTCGAACTGCTGAGATCAGCGAAATCTGTAAGTTTTTGCGGCCAGGGTCCCGCGCCCCTCCCTGCCAGGCTCAGTCCCGTGGGAGGAGGGGCTGCCAGCTCCGAGAAGGAGAAGGGAGAACTGCAGTGGTAGCCCTTCTCGGAAACTCATTCTATTGATCCATACTCCAACCATAGATAGACTGAGACCAGACACCAGAGAATCTGAGAGCTGCCAGCCCAGCAGAGAGGAGACAGGCATAGAAAAAAAAAATAACACGAAAAACTCCAAAATAAAAGTGGAGGATTTTTGGAGTTCTGGTGAACAAAGAAAGGGGAAGGGCGGAGCTCAGGCCTTGAGGCGCATATGCAAATCCCGAAGAAAAGCTGATCTCTCTGCCCTGTGGACCTTTCCTTAATGGCCCTGGTTGCTTTGTCTATTAGCATTTCAATAACACATTAGATCTTTGAGGAGGGCCCTTTTTTTTTTCTTTTTTTTTTTTTTTAATCCTTTTTTCTTTTTCTAAAACAATTACTCTAAGAAGCCCAAAACAGAAAGCTTCAAACAATTGCAATTTGGGCACGTCAAGTCAAGAGCAGAACTAAGAGAGCTCTGAGACAAAAGGCAATAATCCAGTGGCTGAGAAAATTCACTAAACACCACAACATCCCAAGAAAAGGGGGGTGTCCGCTCACAGCCACCATCATGGTGGACAGGAAACACTCCTGCCCATCGCCAGCCCCATAGCCCAGAGCTGCCCCAGACAACCCAGTGTGACGGAAGTGCTTCAAATAACAGGCACACACCACAAAACTGGGCGTGGACATTAGCCTTCCCTGCAACCTCAGCTGATTGTCCCAGAGCTGGGAAAGTGGAGCAGTGTGAATTAACAAAGCCCCATTCAGCCATCATTTGAGCAGACTGGGAGCCTCCCTACACAGCCCAGCAGCCCAGAACTGCCCTGGGGGGACGGCACTCACCTGTGACATAGCACAGTCATCCCTCAACAGAGGACCCGGGGTGCACGGCCTGGAAGAAGGGCCCACTTGCAAGTCTCAGGAGCCATACGCCAATACCAAAGACTTGTGGGTCAGTGGCAGAGACAAACTGTGGCAGGACTGAACTGAAGGATTAGACTATTGCAGCAGCTTTAAAACTCTAGGATCATCAGGGAGATTTGATTGTTAGGGCCACCCCCCCTCCCCGACTGCCCAGAAACACGCCCCACATACAGGGCAGGCAACACCAACTACACATGCAAGCTTGGTACACCAATTGGGCCCCACAAGACTCACTCCCCCACTCACCAAAAAGGCTAAGCAGGGGAGAACTGGCTTCTGGAGAACAGGTGGCTCGTGGACGCCACCTGCTGGTTAGTTAGAGAAAGTGTACTCCACGAAGCTGTAGATCTGATAAATTAGAGATAAGGACTTCAATGGGTCTACAAAACCTAAAAGAACCTTATCAAGTTCAGCAAATGCCACGAGGCCAAAAACAACAGAAAATTATAAAGCATATGAAAAAACCAGACGATATGGATTACCCAAGCCCAAGCACCCAAATCAAAAGACCAGAAGAGACACAGCACCTAGAGCAGCTACTCAAAGAACTAAAGATGAACAATGAGACCATAGTACGGGATATGAAGGAAATCAAGAAAACTCTAGAAGAGCATAAAGAAGACATTGCAAGACTAAATAAAAAAATGGATGATCTTATGGAAATTAAAGAAACTGTTGACCAAATTAAAAAGATTCTGGACACTCATAGTACAAGATTAGAGGAAGTTGAACAACGAATCAGTGACCTGGAAGATGACAGAATGGAAAATGAAAGCATAAAAGAAAGAATGGGGAAAAAAATTGAAAAAATCGAAACGGACCTCAGGGATATGATAGATAATATGAAACGTCCAAATATAAGACTCATTGGTGTCCCAGAAGGGGAAGAAAAGGGTAAAGGTCTAGGAAGAGTATTCAAAGAAATTGTTGGGGAAAACTTCCCAAATCTTCAAAACAACATAAATACACAAATCATAAATGCTCAGCGAACTCCAAATAGAATAAATCCAAAAAAACCCACTTCGAGACATATACTGATCACACTGTCAAACACAGAAGAGAAGGAGCAAGTTCTGAAAGCAGCAAGAGAGAAGCAATTCACCACATACAAAGGAAACGGCATAAGACTAAGTAGTGACTACTCAGCAGCCACCATGGAGGCGAGAAGGCAGTGGCATGATATATTTAAAATTCTGAGTGAGAAAAATTTCCAGCCAAGAATACTTTATCCAGCAAAGCTCTCCTTCAAATTTGAGGGAGAGCTTAAATTTTTCACAGGCAAACAAATGCTGAGAGAATTTGCTAACAAGAGACCTGCCCTACTGGAGATACTAAAGGGAGCCCTACAGACAGAGAAACAAAGACAGGACAGAGAGACTTGGAGAAAGGTTCAGTACTAAAGAGATTCGGTATGGGTACAATAAAGGATACTAATAGAGAGAGGGAAAAATATGGCAAACATAAACCAAAGGATAAGATGGCCGATTCAAGAAATGCCTTCACGGTTTTAACGTTGAATGTAAATGGATTAAACTCCCCAATTAAAAGATATAGATTCGCAGAATGGATCAGAAAAAATGAACCATCAATATGTTGCATACAAGAGACTCATCTTAGACACAGGGACACAAAGAAACTGAAAGTGAAAGGATGGAAAAAAATATTTCATGCAAGCCACAGCCAAAAGAAAGCAGGTGTAGCAATATTAATCTCAGATAAAATAGACTTCAAATGCAGGGATGTTTTGAGAGACAAAGAAGGCCACTACATACTAATAAAAGGGGCAATTCAGCAAGAAGAAATAACAATCGTAAATGTCTATGCACCCAATCAAGGTGCCACAAAATACATGAGACAAACACTGGAAAAACTAAAGGAAGCAATTGATGTTTCCACAATAATTGTGGGAGACTTCAACACATCACTCTCTCCTATAGATAGATCAACCAGACAGAAGACCAATAAGGAAATTGAAAACCTAAACAATCTGATAAATGAATTAGATTTAACAGACATATACAGGACATTACATCCCAAATCACCAGGATACACATACTTTTCTAGTGCTCATGGAACTTTCTCCAGAATAGATCATATGCTGGGACATAAAACAAGCCTCAATAAATTTAAAAAGATTGAAATTATTCAAAGCACATTCTCTGACCACAATGGAATACAATTAGAAGTCAATAACCATCAGAGACTTAGAAAATTCACAAATACCTGGAGGTTAAACAACACACTCCTAAACAATCAGTGGGTTAAAGAAGAAATAGCAAGAGAAATTGCTAAATATATAGAGACGAATGAAAATGAGAACACAACATACCAAAACCTATGGGATGCAGCAAAAGCAGTGCTAAGGGGGAAATTTATAGCACTAAACGCATATATTAAAAAGGAAGAAAGAGCCAAAATCAAAGAACTAATGGATCAACTGAAGAAGCTAGAAAATGAACAGCAAACCAATCCTAAACCAAGTACAAGAAAAGAAATAACAAGGATTAAAGCAGAAATAAATGACATAGAGAACAAAAAAACAACAGAGAGGATAAATATCACCAAAAGTTGGTTCTTTGAGAAGATCAACAAGATTGACAAGCCCCTTGCTAGACTGACAAAATCAAAAAGAGAGAAGACCCATATAAACAAAATAATGAATGAAAAAGGTGACATAACTGCAGATCCTGAAGAAATTAAAAAAATTATAAGAGGATATTATGAACAACTGTATGGCAACAAACTGGATAATGCAGAAGAAATGGACAATTTCCTGGAAACATATGAACAACCTAGACTGACCAGAGAAGAAATAGAAGACCTCAACCAACCCATCACAAGCAAAGAGATCCAATCAGTCATCAAAAATCTTCCCACAAATAAATGCCCAGGGCCAGATGGCTTCACAGGGGAATTCTACCAAGCTTTCCAGAAAGAACTGACACCAATCTTACTCAAACTCTTTCAAAACATTGAAGAAAATGGAACACTACCTAACTCATTTTATGAAGCTAACATCAATCTAATACCAAAACCAGGCAAAGATGCTACAAAAAAGGAAAACTACCGGCCAATCTCCCTAATGAATATAGATGCAAAAATCCTCAACAAAATACTTGCAAATTGAATCCAAAGACACATTAAAAAAATCATACACCATGACCAAGTGGGGTTCATTCCAGGCATGCAAGGATGGTTCAACATAAGAAAATCAATCAATGTATTACAACACATTAAAAACTCGAAAGGGAAAAATCAATTGATCATCTCAATAGATGCTGAAAAAGCATTTGACAAAATCCAACATCCCTTTTTGATAAAAACACTTCAAAAGGTAGGAATTGAAGGAAACTTCCTCAACATGATAAAGAGCATATATGAAAAACCCACAGCCCGCATAGTACTCAATGGTGAGAGACTGAAAGCCTTCCCTCTAAGGTCAGGAACAAGACAAGGATGCCCGCTGTCACCACTGTTATTCAACATTGTGCTGGAAGTGCTAGCCAGGGCAATCCGGCAAGACAAAGAAATAAAAGGCATCCAAATTGGAAAAGAAGAAATAAAACTGTCATTGTTTGCAGATGGTATGATCTTATATCTAGAAAACCCTGAGAAATCGACGATACACCTACTAGAGCTAATAAACAAATTTAGCAAAGTAGCGGGATACAAGATTAATGCACATAAGTCAGTAATGTTTCTATATGCTAGAAATGAACAAACTGAAGAGACACTCAAGAAAAAGATACCATTTTCAATAGCAACTAAAAAAATCAAGTACCTAGGAATAAACTTAACCAAAGATGTAAAAGACCTATACAAAGAAAACTACATAACTCTACTAAAAGAAATAGAAGGGGACCTTAAAAGATGGAAAAATATTCCATGTTCATGGATAGGAAGGCTAAATGTCATTAAGATGTCAATTCTACCCAAACTCATCTACAGATTCGATGTAATCCCAATCAAAATTCCAACAACCTACTTTGCAGACTTGGAAAAGCTAGTTATCAAATTTATTTGGAAAGGGAAGATGCCTCGAATTGCCAAAGACACTCTAAAAAAGAAAAACGAAGTGGGAGGACTTACACTCCCTGACTTTGAAGCTTATTATAAAGCCACAGTTGCCAAAACAGCATGGTACTGGCACAAAGATAGACATATAGATCAATGGAATCGAATTGAGAATTCAGAGATAGACCCTCAGATCTATGGCCGACTGATCTTTGATAAGGCCCCCAAAGTCACCGAACTGAGCCATAATGGTCTTTTCAACAAATGGGGCTGGGAGAGTTGGATATCCATATCCAAAAGAATGAAAGAGGACCCCTACCTCACCCCCTACACAAAACTTAACTCAAAATGAACCAAAGATCTCAATATAAAAGAAAGTACCATAAAACTCCTAGAAGATAATGTAGGAAAACATCTTCAAGACCTTGTATTAGGCGGCCACTTCCTAGACTTTACACCCAAAGCACAAGCAACAAAAGAGAAAATAGATAAATGGGAACTCCTCAAGCTTAGAAGTTTCTGCACCTCAAAGGAATTTCTCAAAAAGGTAAAGAGGCAGCCAACTCAATGGGAAAAAATTTTTGGAAACCATGTATCTGACAAAAGACTGATATCTTGCATATACAAAGAAATCCTGCAACTCAATGACAATAGTACAGACAGCCCAATTATAAAATGGGCAAAAGATATGAAAAGACAGTTCTCTGAAGAGGAAATACAAATGGCCAAGAAACACATGAAAAAATGTTCAGCTTCACTAGCTATTAGAGAGATGCAAATTAAGACCACAATGAGATACCATCTAACACCGGTTAGAATGGCTGCCATTAAACAAACAGGAAACTACAAATGCTGGAGGGGATGTGGAGAAATTGGAACTCTTATTCATTGTTGGTGGGACTGTATAATGGTTCAGCCACTCTGGAAGTCAGTCTGGCAGTTCCTTAGAAAACTAGATATAGACCTACCATTCGATCCAGCGATTGCACTTCTCGGTATATACCCGGAAGATCGGAAAGCAGTGACACGAACAGATATCTGCACGCCAATGTTCATAGCAGCATTATTCACAATTGCCAAGAGATGGAAACAATCCAAATGTCCTTCAACAGATGAGTGGATAAATAAAATGTGGTATATACACACGATGGAATACTACGCGGCAGTAAGAAGGAACGATCTGGTGAAACATATGACAACATGGATGAACCTTGAAGACATAATGCTGAGCGAAATAAGCCAGGCACAAAAAGAGAAATATTATATGCTACCACTAATGTGAACTCTGAAAAATGTAAAACAAATGGTTTATAATGTAGAATGTAGGGGAACTAGCAGTAGAGAGCAATTAAGGAAGGGGGAACAATAATCCAAGAAGAACAGATAAGCTATTTAACGTTCTGGGGATGCCCAGAAATGACTATGGTCTGTTAATTTCTGATGGATATAGTAGGAACAAGTTCACAGAAATGTTTCTATATTATGTAACTTTCTTGGGGTAAAGTAGGAACATGTTGGAAGTTAAGCAGTTATCTTAGGTTAGTTGTCTTTTCCTTACTCCCTTGTTATGGTCTCTTTGAAATGTTCTTTTATTGTATGTTTGTTTTCTTTTTAACTTTTTTTTTCATACAGTTGATTTAAAAAAGAAGGGAAAGTTAAAAAAAAAAAAAGAAAAAGAAAAACAAGGAAAAAAAAAAAAGATGTAGTGCCCCCTTGAGGAGCCTGTGGAGAATGCAGGGGTATTTGCCTACCCCACCTCCATGGTTGCTAACATGACCACAGACATAGGGGACTGATGGTTTGATGGGTTGAGCCCTCTACCATAAGTTTTACCCTTGGGAAGACGCTTGCTGCAAAGGAGAGGCTAGGCCTCCCTATATTTGTGCCTAAGAGTCTCCTCCTGAATGCCTCTTTGTTGCTCAGATGTGGCCCTCTCTCTCTGGCTAAGCCAACTTGAAAGGTGAAATCACTGCCCTCCCCCCTACGTGGGATCAGACACCCAGGGGAGTGAATCTCCCTGGCAACGTGGAATATGACTCCCGGGGAGGAATGTAGACCCGGCATCGTGGGACGGAGAACATCTTCTTGACCAAAAGGGGGATGTGAAAGGAAATGAAATAAGCTTCAGTGGCAGAGAGATTCCTAAATGAGCCGAGAGATCACTATGGTGGGCACTCTTACGCACACTTTAGACAACCCTTTTTAGGTTCTAAAGAATTGGGGTAGCTGGTGGTGGATACCTGAAACTATCAAACTACAACCCAGAACCCATGAATCTCGAAGACAGTTGTATAAAAATGTAGCTTATGAGGGTTGACAATGGGATTGGGAAAGGCATAAGGACCAAACTCCACTTTGTCTAGTTTATGGATGGATGTGTAGAAAAGTAGGGGAAGGAAACAAACAGACAAAGGTACCCAGTGTTCTTTTTTACTTCAATTGCTCTTTTTCACTCTAATTATTATTCTTGTTATTTTTGTGTGTGTGCTAATGAAGGTGTCAGGGATTGATTTCGGTGATGAATGTACAACTATGTAATGGTACTGTAAACAATCGAAAGTACAATTTGTTTTGTATGACTGCGTGGTATGTGAATATATCTCAATAAAATGATGATTAAAAAAAAAAAAAATCCCATTGAATGAAAGTGACCAATGATTGATAGATTTATTCCCAGAGAAAATAAAGGATACTTATAAAAGGTGCTGGGTAAATACAAGTAGGAGATGATTTCTGTGATCACTGACTAGCTTACCAATTTGTGCCTGTTTTGATCTGTTTTGTCTATGGAATACCTTGTTTGTGTAGTTCATGAGTTAAATCATCATTGGTGGCAGTTAATATTTTTTTAAATTCAATTAGATTCACTAGTAGTAGAAAAATGTATTTTTATATATTCTTTATGTCATATGGTTAATTATATTTTCAGAGGTAATATCTTTATACCCAAATGACAGAAAAACTAATTATTTATTTATAATAAAGTTTCAATACAAAGTAAATCTACTAAGTAATTGATCATAAGAATTTGCTAATAGATGGATATTATCAGTGTACATGGAGGACTCATGAATAGGAACTCTGATTTCAAAGTCAAGAGACTTAATATACTAATGTATAATGCTTTTTTTAAACCGTTTCATTCACACACCATACAATCCATCCAAGGTGTACAATCAATGGCTCTCAGTCACCACAATCAATTTGAGAACATTCTCATTGCTTCAGAAAGAAAAATCCCATGTCCCTTATAGCCCCTATTTTTAAATTCAGTTTTATTGAGATATATTCACATACCCTACAATCATGCACAGTGTACAACCAATTGTTCACACTACCATCACATCGTTGTTCATTCATCACCACAGTTTTTGAACATTTTCATTATTCAAAAAAATAAAAATATAAATATAAGTAAAAAAGAACACCTAAAACATCCCATCCCCCCATACCCCTTTATTTTTCATTTAATTTTTGTCCCCATTTTCTACTCATCTGTCCATATACTGGATAAAGGGAGTGTGAGCCTCAAGGTTTTCAAATCACACATTCACACTGTGAAAGCTATGTAGTTGTTATATAACTGTCTTCAAGAATCAAGGCTACTGGGTTGCAGTTCAACAGTTTCAGGTATTTACTTCTTGCTATTCCAATACACTAAAAACTAAAAAGGGATATCATGGTACATAAGAATAACCTCCAGAATGGCCTCTCAACTCCATTTGAAATCTCTCAGCCTCTGAAGTTTTATTTTGTCTCATTTTGCTACCCTCTTTTGGTCAAAAGTATTTTCTCAATCCCATGATACCAGGTCCAGGCTCATCCCTGGAAGTCATGTCCCATATAGGGGGGTAGAGCAGTGAGTTTACATGCCAAATGGGCTTAGAGAGAGAGAGGCCACATCTGAGCAACAAAAGAGGTTCTCTGGGGGAGACTTTTAGGCACAATTACAAATAGGCTTAACCTCTCCTTCACAGTAACAGACCTCATAAGGGCAAGCCCCAAGATCAAGAAGCCGGATTAGTAAATTGATAGTCCTCAGTGCTTGTGAGAATATCAGCAATTCCTCAGATGGGGAAGTTTCATATTTCTGCATTTTTCCCCAGTTTCTCAGGAGAGCCCTGCAAATACGATTTTATTCTCTGTCCAAATTACTTTGGGATGTATCAGGATTTCACACGAACCTGTACAAACCTACCAGATCTCACTTCCTATTCAAAGTTCCATGTAATTATGGTGTTTGAATAAACTGAACATACAAGTTAAATTATTTAGCATGCTACAGAAAATATAGATCCTGTACTAAGTAAACATCTCTTCCCTTAGTCTCACACAGAAGTTGAAGTTTTAAGACACAGTCAATATTGTCCTTTACCCTTTAGCATGATTTGCCTTAGCCCTAACCAGATCTGCTTCATTCATATCTCTAATTGAAGTCTGAACTCTTTTTCAGCTTTTTTAGCAGTTGCTATATGAGGCAATATTGACATTCAGAGCTGCCAAACTCTAGCTCTGAGTCAGTATAATGCATATTTGCTGTAAAAAGTGAAATCCAATCACTCATGTAGGCAATAAATTGTAAAATATCTTCCTGAGGCTCTCATTCCTTCTCTCTAAGAAATAGTATGTAAACTTCTTGTTTTTTTCAAAATAATCAATTAAAGCAAAAAAAAATTTATTTAGAACCAATCATGTCAATATTATCTTTTTAAAAAGTGCTGGAATATTGTACCTGTGACTATTGAATCAAAACCAAAACAAAGCAAAATACAAACAATTATAAAATGTTAATATCAAAATAAATAATGTCCTTCATAGTATGCATCATGACAGGTTTAACATATTTCTTCAACTTTCCATTATCTTAAAACATTTTATAAATTCCTTTTTGGGATGAGCCTTCAAGACCAGTTTATAAACCACTTGAGAAAAGCAGCTTTCTGATTTATTATCACACCACATACTTGTCCACAATTAATTAAAGTCACTTAAACCCCTCTTTACTCAGCAGATTTGATTTCAAATGACTCTTAGTTGATTCCAGGAATCATAAGCATCCAAAAAAGATGACGATCTGTTATCATGGAAGATATTCAAAGAATGGACCACATTTCCAAATAAGAAGTATAAAAATATATTTTAAGTAACTAGAACATTTTCAGAATAGGGACTCAACCTCCAAAAGGGACAAAGTTGAAAGGGAACATTTCTATCTGAGGCACATCATTACTTTATAGTCACTCTATATTTACTTATTTACTGTACATTACAAAAATTAAAAGATGCACTTTTATATACATTCAGCACTAAATAAAGCTAACTAGGTAAAGCATACTTCCTGGTTTAAAGATAATTTTAAATTTGAAGGCTTAAAAAAGAGATGGTATGAACTTATCAAAGGCTAAATACCCTTATCGATGTCCTTGTATAAGATATTTTTAAGATGCATAAATATCCATTTAGCTATTTTTATTAAACTTAAATTTTATAATATGTTTCTATACTCAAAGGTATAGTCACACTTACCCATCTCTAAAACAATGTTTCTTTACTCTAGCAGAGAAGCAGAACAATTTCAGAATCATAACTTTTAGTGAAATCAATCAGCTGATAAAATGGCAGGTTTGCTCCTTTGCTAAGATTACTGTGCTGATGCAGCCAAGTTTACAGGTTTGATCCCTAAGTGGGCCAATTTACTTTGCTACAGGCAGTCCCCCAGACCCTGGCCTGACATCCTGCAAATGGGAGCCATCAGTCATAAGAAGAAGCTGGGGGAAAAAAAAGTGTAGGTGGAGCAGAGCCAACTCATCTCCACAGCAGGAAAACAACTCCAAGTCCAAGCCGGGTGATGCTTATTCAGTGGCATTTCTCTTGCAAATAAGAGAAGGACCTATCTTCCAGCTGATGGTGCAATCAACACAAGTCAGAGTGCAAATCTAGTCTCCAGAAACGTACTTCAAATCAGGTAAGTCAACAATTACTGAACTAGTCATCAATTACTGAGCTAGTAATCGAACTGTTGATTTGATAAGGACTGCACAAATACTGGTAGAAATGTGAAGAGACCCCAAATAATGGATAAATTAATTTATAGTGTATACTTTATCAGCTTCCAAAAAAGACTGGCTGCTTCTCAAACAAAAGGGAAAATATGGCTATTAGCTGGGAAGTTATGGTAATAGAGAATTTGCCAGTTAAAACAAACAAAAGCTGTCAAAGCATTCTTAACTTTTAAAGGTAGAGAATATGTGTCAACGTTTTATTTAACTCATTAATGAGGGAACTAGCAGGATGACAAAGGCAGTTCAAAAGGGAATTTGAAAACCAAATTCTTTTATTTAATAGGAAAAAAAAGTTGAAATAAAGTGCCAAATTAGATACAAAATTGGTTAAAGTACTACAGAGCAATATAATTATCACACCTTACCTGTATTATAGAATTGTAAAATGGCCCCAATTGTGAAAACAAAGCTATATTCCCTTAGAGTTGTGGTTCTCAAACTTGCCTGCAGACTAGAAACTTCCGGGGAAATTTAAAAAACACTGATAACTAGGTATAATCCCCAGAAATTCTGATTTAACTGGAAAGGGGTGAGGCCTGAGCATCAGGATTTTTAAAATCTCCCCAGGTGATTCTGCTATGCAGCCACATTTGAGAACCACTGCTCTAGCGAGAAATGGCCTTTTAAATGGGACTTGAACAATTTTCCCCTAGCACCTTGCTGCTCAAAATGTAGTCCGTTGTCTAGCAGCACTGGCATTGTTTGAAATTCAGAATCTAGGGTCCCACCCCAAATGAACTGAATAAAAGTCTGCATTTTAACATTCCCAGTTGATCCAGGTGCACTTTAAAGTCTGAGAAACAATACTCCAGCATGTCTTATATCCAATTTTTAGAAAACTTTTCTTACGATAACACCAACAGGAAATTACCACCATACGAAAACACTAAAATAAAAGAAATTGGCAGTTGTCTCTGAAAAGCCCCAAATAGTCCTTTCATGTCCAGAATGCTGAAAAAGGAGTCAGCTCTAAACTAGAAAGCCTGTGGAAGATCAGTCAATGGTCCCACTTCCCAGAGTCATCACCAGCCAGGGGATTTGAGTTAGGAGGACTGGAGGGACTTAAGATCAGTGGATGAGTGTTTAAAGAAGCTTAAAGTTAAACATGATGTTTTATGACGTTTTATGGAGCCATCAATTACCTTTACTAAGAGCTACTGGAAATTGGGGGTTGGGAGGTGGGGCAGAGGAGGTTCCACACATGGCAATCATTTCTGACCACTAACCAATCAGGAAGCATGCAGAGGATAGCAGCACTGGAAATAAATCAATAGATGCATTGCATTTGACTGCCTAATTAGAGCAGAATATAATATTTTCACTGAAAAAATTTTAGACAACTTACCCAATATCTAATTGCTAAAATTTTGGCAATGATTGATAAGGGAGTTATGAAAGACAGATAAGGGAGTTCACTGCATTTTGAACATGTGGGGATAAAATTTAGGGCATAATTATCCAACAAGAAAAACTTTTATATGGCATAAAAACAGTGAAAAAAATTCTAAAATGAAAATTTCTGGGAGTATTAAATGAATATCACTGTGACATGTAAGTATGATAACTTACATCCTGGGTTTTCAAAGTCACTACTGTTGTTCAATTCATACATTTATTTATTCAATATATATTTATGGAGTACTTGATACCTTCCTAGGTTTACAGTGGTGAACAAAAAACATGGTACCCGTCTTCATGAAAAACAGTCTAGTCAGGAACAAAATATTAAACAGAGGAATAACATAACAAATATATAATAAAAAACTTGGTAAGTATGAAAAAAGAAAAGAACAGATGATTTTGATGAAAAGGATCCATCCAATGTATAACTAAATGTGAATTATCTATAACTTTATACAGCTTTATGAATAAATTTTGTCATAAAATATAATTATTTAGATATAATATATAATATAATATATAACACAATATACATTATTTTAATAATATATTATTAATATATAATATATAATAATATAAATTTATAAAATTATGTTTATCCATAATATAATATATAAAATATATAAAAATAATATTTGTGTATAATATATTATGTTATATTATTTATGTTAATATAAATTATAATTTCAGTCATAAAACATAAATTAGTGGCAATACAATTAACTTAAGCTACCAAAGCTGCTTAACTCCTCAAATGACAGGAAAAATCCCAAAATTCTGATAGTGCTTCTCTGACTTTCTTTTTCTTCACTCTGCAGGCAATGGTGACTTTCTATAAGCAGTTCAATCTCCTAGTGCCTTCTAAAGTCCTAAAAATCACACAGAAAGAGACTTCAGTTAGGGCCACAGAGGTGACACACAAATAATGATTCAGGTATTTTAAATATTGTCTGGATAAGAAATAGAAGTCAATGGAATGTGATATTGTGTATCTACATCCAATTTTAAAGATGCTGACTTGGTATCATATTTTTAGTTAAACCTGTTATGGAACTGCAAATAATACCACAAATGAAAAGACATAAAGTTGCTGTGTGATAAAAGGATTACTTGAGTTTTTTTCATTGTGTTTTGTTTCCTATTTCACCAAGGGTCATATAAATGCTTTGTTCTCTCCAGATAATATTTTTAATCTTCTTATACTTTATTTCAGCCATGGTTGTGACTATCATCTTTCATATCATCATCCAGAATGCCTCCCCTCTCCTTAATTTATACCTTGCTTTCATTATTCCTGACTCCCCTAACCCCTTAGCTCTAAACTTCAGTTACTGATATTTATTTCCCAACCCTCTTTGCTCTGTGATGGCCATTTTGAGACGTGCTTCTCATGTTGTGATCCTTAGAGAACATAGATGTAAAACTCATATTCTCTATCCTCAGAGCTCAGGAAGAGAGGAAAATTTGCCAGAGACAGTTCAACAGTGAAAGATATCTTTACATGATCAATATGGAACTGGGTCAAGTAAAGGATCGTTAAGGATAGTCAACTCCTAATTTTCACTTCTGAATGAATAGAACAAAGAGAAATAATGGATGAATTTTCTCAGGAAAAGCTTCCTTTCTCAAGGAAGATGGTAGAGAAATGAAGGTTCTCTGCTATTAAATGCAAATGCATAGTGGTGAGCATTGAAACTATAGAAATGTTTAATTCATTGATATAACAAAAATAGTAATATCTATTGATGCCTGTTACAATGGCAGGTGCTGTGCTAGACACAGGCATACAGTGTTGAATGACAGTACAGCTCCTGCCTCATGGAGTTTACTGTCCAATGGGATGGACAGACAGTAGACCCAACAACTATAATAATTGTAAGTTTATCAAAGTTCTGGGGGAAAAAAGGGGCATGTTATGATAGAGAGTAATGGGGGGTACTTCAATAGGGTACTCACAACCTCCTTTCCATTTTAGTTGAGACACTGCCCTTCCTACTGAGAATAAATCTACACAGCAAGTTCTGCTTCCCTCACATCCCAACTGAGACCCCAGTATCTACTCTTGGAAAATTCATTTCCAACTGCCTAAAATCAAAACTAAATTTACCTTATCTTTTAGAGGCTGTTTTTTTCTACCTATTTCAACTCTTGGGTCTGACCCCACCCTGGAGGTGTTTTTAGCCAACAGGTTATAAAACCCAGTTGCCTGATAGACAAATAACTTCAGGTCTGTAATTTCAGGTTCTCCTAAATGTGTTCTCCTACCCAAAATGATCATTTGACTTATCTCAACTGCAGCACTGTTGAGATTTTCTTAGTTGTGGGAGGCTTTCCTGTGCATTGTAGGACATTTAGCAGCATTCCTGACCACTGCCTACTTTACATGCCTATCACAGCTCCCCTCACACACACAAGTTGTGACAACAAAAAAAAAATGTCTCCAGACATTGATAAATGTCCCCTGGGGAATAAAAATTTTCCCCTCTGAGAACCACTGATATAACACTTATGCAACTCTGTTGCTAGGTGGAAATGCCACTTTAATTAGAGATTTAAACTTCACAGGACAGTTCTCCCTGTGTTTTATACAAGGTACAGAGTTTAAGGCCTCATGATAATTAATATTCAACAATTTATTTATCAAAACTATAACATGATTAAAAGAGCTAAATATAAACATTGAAAAACTAAAATGCAATGGAGCATTGGAGCAAGGGGTAGAATAAGCACATTTGAAGGCACATTCCTATCCTGGCAGGGGACATTTTTCCAGAACATGTGCCTGACTCCAGGCTAGGCTGGCACCTCAGCCACTCTGCCTTACTGCCTTCAGCTGCTGCCACCTCGGCCACTCCAACAGAGAACATTCTGTCTGCCAGTAGTCACTGAGAAGGGTCATTCTGCTGGCTCTACTCTTACTCAGCCCCTAGGTCTTCATTTTTGCTTCCAATCAGATGAAACTGGAACTAAAAGAAGTTAACAAAGGAAAAAGTTAAGATATGCCTTTGAAAGATGGGTGCAGAGCATGGCCTGGGATCGCTCCTGTTAGGACAGTAACTTCCCACCGAGTCAAAGGAGCAGTGAATGCTCCTTCCCATTCTGCTTGAGCTTATTAAATTAATTTGCATATTAATTTGATTGGAAAAGGATATAGAGAATTTTCTGGGGTTATGGAAATATTCTACAGCTTGTTTCATATAATAGTTTCACAAGTTTATACAATTATCAGTTCATTTAACTGAACACCTGAGAACTCTTTTACTGAAAAAAAATTAAAAAATATATACCCTACTTATTTTAGAAAATTAAAAAAACAGTGAAAATGAAAATCATAATTACATGAAAATAATTGTCAACTTGTTGGAAAATATCTTTTTGTATATTTTGATAATCCTTCCATATGTCCTGAACCTCTAAACTCCAGAATGTCCCAGGACTTATTCCCTGTTTGAACCTCTTTTCTATTTGGATGCTGTACCAGTTCAAGGTATTATGTCCCCTGAAATGCCAAAATCTTTGATACAATCTGGTGTGGGCAGACATATTAGAGTTGATTAGAGTTTGGAATCCTTTGGGTGCTTCCATGGAGATGTGATACAATCAACTGTGGACAAGACCTTTGGTTGGATAATTTCCATGCAAGTGTTGCCCCACCCATTCAGGGTGGGTCTGAATTAAATTACTGGAGCACTATATAAGCTCAGACAGAAGGAGCGAGCTTGCTACAGCAAAGAGGGACACTTTGAAGAATGCACAGAAGCTGAGAGAGTAGCTGCAGATAAGAGACAGTTTGAAGATGGCTGTTGAAAGCAGACTCTTGCTTCGGAGAAGCTAAGAGAAGACAAACACCCCAAGAGCAATTGAGAATGACATTTTTGAGGAACAGCAGCCTAGAAAGGAACATCCTGGGAGAAAGCCATTTTGAAACCAGAACTTTGGAGCAGACACCAGCCACGTGCCTTCCCAGCTATCAGAGGTTTTCTGGACACCATTGGCCATCTTCCAGTGAAGGTACCCAATTGTTGATGACTTACCTTGGACATTTTATGGCCTTAAAACTGTAACTTTGTAACCAAATAAATCTCCTTGATAAAAGCCAGTCCATTTCTGCTGTTTTGCATTCTGGCAGCATTAGCAAACTAGAACAGATGCATTCTGTGATTTAATCTGTTCTTACGACTTTTAATATTATTTGTATGGTGATGGAAACCAAAATTGTATCTCTAGCTCTTTTATGCCTACTTGACTTCATCACTTAGATATGTAAAACACATCTTAAATTTTACATTACCTTAAAATTCCAAATCAGCTACCAAGCCTACTGTCATCTCAGTTTTTCCCATCTCAGTAAAAGAGAAACCCATTCTTCCTGTGGCTCAAACCTAAGTCTCAGAGTTGTGCTTTACTCTTTCTTCTCTCTTACATTCACATATTCAGGGGTGCCATCATTTCTCATCCTCTCAATTGCCACCAATTTCTCCAGGCTACCATCATTTCTAGCCTGAATAATTATAAGCCTCTAACTTGCCTCCCTGCTTCTACCCCTACTACCCTACAGTCTGTTCTCCACACAGCAAGCAAAATATTCCTATTAAAACCTAAATCAGATCATGTTACACCTCGGCAGGAAATTCCAAAAAGTCTTTGGCCTCACTCAGAGTGCGATAATTACAAGGCCTTATAAGGTCAGCCCGTTCCAAAGCCCACTTACCTCTTAGTTCTCATCACCTTCTACTGTGACCCTCAATCACTCTAGTCTCCTTCAGTCACACTTCCCTTTTGGTTACTCCTTGAACTCGCCCGGTATGTTCTCAGTTCAGGGCCTTTGCACCCGCTGTTCAATCTATCTGGAAACTTTCCCCCAAGATGTCTTGATTACTCCCCCTTCATGCCCTTCAGCTCTTACTTAAATGTCATCTCAGCAAAGCCTTCCATGGTTGCTTTACCTAAAATCACAACCCCTTCCCACACATTCACAATGCCTAGAATTACTTTATGGTTTATCTTCCAAACTGGGTCAATTTGAGAGTGAAAGAGTGTACTATTAATAATTATGCTGGAAGAAGCACAAACTAGGACTGTTCCAGGCAGCCTGGAACATATGGTCTCCCTATATATATAAACCTTCTTGCTTCAGTTTTCTTTTAGTCCTTATCACCATCTAACAACTATTTTATTTACTTGTCTGGTTAATTGTATGCTTTTACTCCTCGGGAATGCAAGCTCCTTCATGGCAGGGATTTGGGTGCCTTGGCACAATAGATGCTCAATGAGTATTTATGAAATGAATGCATTTTAAAATCAAGGTAAATGATTTGGCAATGATGTTTGGTTTACATTATCACATTCCCTACTTTCTCCTATTAGAGGAAAAGCAGTCTGAACTCTGAACATGTCGGTTTGCAAAAATTCTTAAATAGGTAAATCCATTTATAGAGTTAACCTCAAAAGTGAGTCAGATGTGCTGAGCCCTCGAGCATGGGACTTGCCCTTATGAAGCTCATTACCACAAAGGAGAGTCTAAACTTGCATGTAATGGTGCCTAAGAGTCTCCCCCTGAGTACCTCTTTGTTGCTCAGATGTGGCCCTCTCTCTCTACCTGAGCCATCTCGACAGGTGAACTTGCTGCCCTCCCCCCTACGTGGGACCTGACTCCCAGGGGTGTAAATCTCCCTGGCAATGCAGAATATGACTCCCGGGGATGAATGTGGACCCGGCATCATGGGACTGAGAGTATCTTCTTGACCAAAAGGGGGATGCAAAATGAGATGAAATAGTTTCAGTGGCTGAGAGATTTCAAATGGAGTCAAGAGGTCACTCTGGTGGACATTCTTATGCACTATATAGATAACACCTCTTAGGCTTTAATGTATTGGAATAGCTAGAAGTAAATACCTGAAACTACCAAACTCCAATCCAGCAGTCTGGACTCCTGAAGACAATTATATAATAATGTAGATTACAAGGGGTGACAGTGTGATAGTGAAGACCTTGTGGATCACACCCCCTTTATCTAGTATGTGGATGAGTAGAAAAATGGAATAAAAACTAAAGGACAAATGGGGTGGGATGGGGGGATGATTTGGGTGTTCTTTTTTCACTTTTATTTTTTATTCTTGTTCTGGTTCTTTCTTATGTAAGGAAAATGTTCAGAGACAGATTGTGGTGATGAACGCTTAACTATGTTATCATACTGTGGACAGTGGATTGTATACCATGGATGATTGTATGGTGTGTGAATGTATTTCAATAAAACTGAATTTAATAAAAAAAAAAAAAGTAAACAGAAAAAAAAAAACACACTCACACACAAAAAAAGTGAGTCAGAGGGATACAAAACAATTAGCAAAGAGCATGTACTCTATGTAAACAAATCACAGCATGGGTTTTTTTCAGTTAAAAAAAAAAATACCTGGCCAAAGAGAAAGTTTACAAAAGGCAAACAACAACAAAACCTTGGCAAATTTTCCCAGGTTTAGGAGGTCCTAAAACTTCTTTATCAGTTGAGGAAGACTTACCATTAGCCATTTGAGAAAATATATATATAAATCATTTATTTATTAAGGAAACAGTAATTGGATGTCTATAAAATGGAAGTCACAGAACTGGGTAGTAGGAAGACAAAGACGTTATGATGAAATGGTAAGGGAAGGAGTGAAAGGGCCCTAACCCACACCTGGCCCTGAGTTAATTTCTCCTGAGTCCCTAAGCAGTATATTCCCAACTCACCCAACTTGTTCCCACCCCAGCCCTTGCCCACAAAGGGAACACTCTTATTCTATTTATATGGATCAAAATATGGGAAGTCCTAATTCTTCTACTTCATGGTTATTACAAATAGTTAAGAGAGTCAAAATTGATTTTTGAAAAAAGGAGGAAAATGTAAACCATAATAAAGTAAATGAAGTCAAACAACTGAGAGATTAATTTGTGAAATGAAAAGCACAGTGTTTGTACCTGAAATAATCACATTGTTATTGTTACAATGGTTGTTGTTACTGTTAATAAAATGGTTGGTGCAAAAGATCCCTCCTACCTTTCAAATGTTTACTCCATGTGTCAACATCAGTGAATTGCATTGCTATGAGCCATGATGGTCAAGACAGAAATAGGAGGGATCCTAGATTCCCTCTCCTGCATTTTCTGTCTCTGAATTGCATTCCACTATATACCATTCACCAGTTGGGCGCTGTTTAAATATCTCTGAACCCACTCTTATCCATTTCCACTGTTGTTTCTGTGTGCATCCATGCATGCATGTGTGTGTGTGTATGTGTGTGTGTGTGTGTATTTAGTGAATATTACAATCCCCTATCAGGTCTTCACTATTCTAATATAATAGGCTGCTTTGAATCTCATTTCGCCATTCTATCCTCTCCTCCTGCCAGTATACTTCCAGGGTGAGTTTTCTAAAAGACGAATCAGATCTTACTACTCCTATACTAAAATTCTTCTGGAACCGTTCTAAAGTATTGGAGTTGAAGTCAACAAGTCCTTAATTTTCCATCAGAGTCCTTAGTGATGTTTGTCCTTGCTAGCTCTCTACCATTTTCCCTTATTCTTTCCTCATTCACAAACATTTATGTTTTGGGAGCTTTGAGAGAAGAATCCACTGCAGGTTATGGAGAAAGCATACACAACTGGTCACAAAGGCTTTACCAAGGAAGCTCACTGGGGGATAGATGTTTCCCAAACAGGCAATGGGGAGAAGAACATCCCCAGAAAAGGGAGCAGGGTGATCAGAGACAAAGGCGTGCGTCACACAGCATAGTCAGGATCCAGCAAATGGTTCAGTAGAGCTGAGGCTTACAAAACAATGTATTGGCAATGGGAGAGGAAAGCTCTGAAATAAGGAAGGAAATGCAAGAGTAAGATTCCAGAAATACTTCCATACTGTGGAAAGGAATTTGAATTTGAAATATGGAGAGGCCATCATCCTTATACTAAAGATACTGAAGGCTGGTTAAAAGGAGAGGTGGAAAACACAAGAGTTTGCAAAATCTTATTTGAAAATAAATCATTTTATGGTCAATCACAATTATATTAAGGCTGATAATTATAAAATATCACATGTCTGCCCTCCCTCCTACCTCTCACACCACTACAATAATTTCTTACAGCAACCAAAATGATGTTTCAAAGACATAAATCAGATCATGCCACTTCACTGCTTAAAAGCTTAAAACCCTGCATGGCTTCCAAGGCATTTAGAAAAAAATTGAAAATTCCTACTCTGTCTCCAAAAGCCCTACGTGATCTCGTCCCTGACCACCACTCCAGCACTGGATCTACCCTTCTTTGCCTTGCTCAAGGTGATGCTACAGTCATGGGGACCTCCTTCTGTGTTTCAGCCACGCCAACTCAGTCCTACCGGGACTTTGCACTTGTTCCTTCTGACCCCTCTGATATTTGTATCAATGCTCCTGCTCGTCATGCAGATTTCAGCTCAATGTGCATACTCTCAAAATTTTCTTAATTCTTTCTTTACATGTTTATTATCTCTCTGTCTCTCATACCAGAATATAAACTCCATGAGAAGAGAGACTTCCCTTATTTTGTTACTGCCATAATCCTGTCACCTAGGAGAATTTCTGACACATAATACATGTTCAACAAATATGGGTTGAATGAATGAAAGGGTAGCTGAGATTCCCCTTTCACAAAAGAAATAAAACTTATATTAAATAGCTGTTATAATTATATAATTATTTGCCCTATATATGTCTATGTATGTATATTTGCTATGTCCTTCTTTGTCAAGAGAGGGCATAAATGGAAAAACAATTAGACGAGGCAGCCATCAAATATAAGTAAATAAATAAAATATTAAAGAACCCTGAAAGTCAGAGAAACAAATCAAAAAATGTAGGTGGCCAAGCATGTGAAATATTTAATGTGTGAAGTTTGCTTCTTCCTGTTCCTGCAAACCAAACAGTTGCAAGGAGAATAAAATGAGGAGCAGGAAGAGCTCATCCTTGATCCCATCTGGAGAGCTAGTATAAAGAAAGGCTTAGAAGAAAGGGGACGAAAACATGCTGAGGTCACAGAAGGAAACTGAGTTGAAAGGAGAGGGAAAAATTTGCATTCTGAGTCATTTGAAACAGAGAAGGCAGGGAGACATTATCTGAAGACCATGTTCACCAGAGGCAAACAGGCTGAAAAAGAAATCAACATCTGTGAAAGTCTCGTGCGCCCCAGATCTGAGGGGGCAGATGAAGATTGTTTATGTAGCACAAGAAGGTGTTGGGTGAAGGAAGGAATGGGCTCACATGGAAACATATGCTCTCCGAAGCTACTCGAAAAATAAAGCATGCAGTCGAGAGAGAGAAACATCTGTGTTGCACACGGGCAGACCACCAGTAGTGAAGCAGGCTAGAGGCAGAAGGGAAAGGCAAATGCAAACAAGATCGGACATTATGTCTTGTCAGAATGACATGTAAAGACACTGGGTCTGCATCTCATTCTCTGGTGAGTTAATGGGAACTCGGCCATCTAGGGAAATTAAGGATGATTCAACTAGCTGCTCTGGTGTTTTCACAGTTTTCCAGAAATGACAAAGCATTTACTAGTTTTTCCAGGGCTCTTATTTTCTCCCCTGACAGGAAGAAATCCTTTAGAGCATAGTTTATTTATTTATTTATTTATTTGAGAAACATATTGTGAAGTTTCTATTCCAAATCTACTGTGGCAGCAGGCGCAGCTGGATTTCTCATCCTTTGACCACAGATTTTAGCAGATGATAGCTTTAGAAAGCATTACTTCACATTAATCAATGATTGCAGGGATTTTACTTTAACATTAACCATCTATTGTTCCTCTTTAAATATTAAGAATCGTGGAGTCTTATATATTCATCTTAAAAATATGCACCAGATATAAAAAACTTCCCTTGATAACAACTAAAATTGGCTATGCTATTTAGTAATTTGCTAAAGTATCAAAATAAATTTTAAAGTCTTTTTTATCCTCTTTATACTAACTCTATTACATTGGTTAAACAAAACATTAAAAATTAGAAATCAAGCCAAATGACACCCAGAAGTTAGATAGCATATAATTTAAACTAGAATTTTATATAAAATGTAACTATATGTAAGCTTATATAAAATTAATGGTTATGTTCATCTTTATACATATATATTCATAGCATAAGTTTTATACATATGTAATCTCCCATTATAAATATCAGCTTATTTCTAAAAGCTTGGGTCTCAGAGCACAATGATGCCTGAAGGAAAAGAAAGAAACAAACAAACAAGCAAAGCCCACATTCAAGTATGTGGTGCCTAATAGCAACTGTAAGATTCCTGAAAGTATTAGATAAAAATACACAATACATGGAAAATATATAAATGTTTAAGGAAAGAAAGCTATTGAAATTATAGAAACATATATTGTGGTATCTTGACAATTCAAGAATGCCAAAGCCCTAAGTGTGGAGTAAATGTAGAACGTACAGAGTAACTGTAGATTAAGGGAATGGTAAGTGGTGTAGACTGTGGTTATGAAAATGAAACTGCAAAGAAAGATTCACACGTCTGTATTGCAGGGATAATAAAACAGGTGTGGGTAAAATCACAAAGGTTAAATTAGTGATGCTTAGCTTTTACAACACATTCTTTGTGACTCTTTCTCTAAACAAGTGCCCACAACTTGGTACCCCTCAAGGCTATTCTGCATGCAATTCCCATAATGCTTCCTTCTCTTATCTCATCCACAGTAAAATCACCACTCCTGTTTCCCTTCTTACCTTCAGGAATCCTTGATTTCTGCTTTGGAAGGAAAGATGACCTAATATTTATTGAAAGCTTGCCAAATACTAACTTTTCATGCACTATCTTATTTAATGAGTACGACAATACTGTAAGATTTTATTATTTCCATTTGTCAAGACAAGGAAACTAAGACAAATGCAGAAGTAAAAGAAAACACTGAATTAAGGCAGAGCTCTAACTCCAAATATCATGTTATTTCTCTTTGTACAGTGCTGAACAGTGTCCCCCAAAAGTTCATGTACACCAGAACCTGTGAATGTGAACTAATTTGGATATAGAATCTTTGCAGATGTAGTCAAGCAAAATGAGGTCATACTGGATGAGCCTGGGACCTAAATTCAATATGACTGGTATCCTTATAAGAAGAGTTGTGTACTCAAGGTGAGAATCTGTTCTATACTTCTCTCCAAGATTCTACAAGTTTCAGGCAAACCTTGGTGTTTATTGGCAATGGCAGGATAGCTCCAATTTCTACCTCCATCAAGAAAAGGAAAAAGAGTCAACAGAGACTTCAGTAAGCTGCACACTGCAGGGAAACAAACTCTACAGAGTCAGTCCAGGAAAGACCCTTTAAACAAACATGCAGCAATAAGAAAAACAATAACAAAATCTGGGCACGGGGGCTGGGATCTGATACTTAAGTTTTTCAATATATTATCTAAAATGTTCAGATTTCAACAAAATTTATGAGACATGCAAAATTAACAAAGAAAAAAAATACCAAGAATGTATGCCACGTAAGGCAAAAACGAGCCAGCAAAAAATACCTTGGAGATGACCCAGATTTTGTACTTAGTAGATAGACTGTAAGCCAGTAGTTATACATATGTTCAAAGATATAAAGGAAATCATATCTAAAGGATTAAAGGGAAGTATGATGTGGTTTGTAGGATGATCATACAAATTTTGTGTACTATTAAAATTAAATTGATGTGAATCTAAACTGGATTGTTTTAAGTTAAGATGTTAATTCTAACCCCTAGGACAAACATCAAAAAAAATTCAAAAATATATAGTAAAAAAATAAGGGAATTAAAATGGTATATTAGAAACTATTGATTTAACACAAACAAAGGCAGTAATAGAGCAATAGAGAAAGAAAAAGGACATAAGACATATAGAAAACAAATAGCAAAATAGCAGATGTAAATCCTAACTTATCCATAGCTGCATGAAAGGTGAATGGAGTAGTCACTGAAACCAAAAAGCAGAAATCAACAGAAGACACTAAAAAAAAAAAAAAAAGTAAAACATCCATCTATATGCTCTCTACAAAAGACACACTTTAGATTCAAACACACAAGTAAGTTAAAAGTAAAAGGATGGAAAAATATTACATGAAGCCATTAACCAAAAGAGATCTGCAGGGGTGATACTAATATTAGACTAAATAAACTCTAACAGAAAAATTGATTCAAGAGGTAAAGAGAGACATTTTATAATGATAAAGATCCAGCCACCAAGAAGTATTTTCTTTTCTAACTTTAATTATTTAGTGCTTTATAATGCTATACATAGAACATTCAATACCAGTGTATGCAGTGATTTGTGTTTTTAAGTCCCCCTCTTACTACTCATCAGCATTAGACACGTTAGATACAGTCCAAAGCACACCTTCCTTAATATCTTCTCACCTCCTCATCCCATGTCGCTTGCATGTTTTCTACTCTGTCTCAACACTTCTGTTTCAGGCTATTCTATAGGTTTTTCTCTTCTCTCCAAACTCCAAATATTGGAATTTCTCCGGACTCCATTCTTTATTTTTTCCTCTCTTTCTCTTTTCTCTCTCCCCCTCTCCCTCCTTCTCCCTCTTTTCTCTCTCTCTCCCTCTCTCTCTCTCTCTCTCTCTCTCTCTCTCTCTCTCTCTCTCTCTCTGATGTATCCCTTCCTTGGCCTTAATGATTAGCTACAAGCTAAAAATACCCAGATGTACCTCTGAAATTCAGATTTCTCTTTTGAGTTTCAGAGTACATTTCAAATTGACCTGGAAAAGTGTACTTGGATCTCATGGACATCCAAATCTAACATGTCAAAAGGAAATTCTTAATCCTCTCTCCCATCAAACAGTTTATTCCTCCTCTAGATTTTCACTTCTTAGTTAAAAGCACTTACGTCCATCCACTTTCCCACACCAAAAACCACAAAAAAGATTTTGACACCTCCTTTCCTTCACCCGCAACATCACATCCATCACCAAACCTCAAAGTAAATCTTGAAGCCATTGATTTCTCTCTAATACCAGCGCCACTAACCTAATGCAAACCACCATCAACTCTCCCTACATTATGCTCATGGATTCTCTTACTAAAGTCTCTCATTTCCCTTTTATCTCCTTGCAGTTCATTTTTCACACAACAGCAAGTGCCATAATTTTTAAACATTAGATGATGTCATTACTCTTCATGCTACCCATTATAAGCTTTCCATTATATTTAAAATAAAATCCAAATTTTTCTATATAACCCATAAAGCTCTGCATTATCTGGGCCCACCTAATACTGCAAACTAATTTTGCACCCCTGAATCTCCACTCTTTTGCCACACAGCCTCTTTTTGTTTATCAAATCCACACACTCTTTTCCTACTTTGCTTTCAAGACTGCCATTTCACCTGTAATCCTTCAGGTCTCAGCCTAAATGTGTGCTTCCCAGACAGAACTTCCTTGATCTCCCAGTCCAAATCATAGCTCCTTACCAATCTCTCTCATTTGGATTCTATACCTTTGCCTTCATGGGAGTTATCACTCTTTGTGATTACATATTTATTGATGTTATCATTTAAAAGAGTCTTTAAAAATTGAACCCACCCCTCATCAATTTTTATCTGAGTTTTAAACAATTTAACCTAAGCAAAAATATATGGCAAATTTTAATTTAACATGTAGAAATAATTACAAAATGTTCAGTGCTCCCTGTGAACTTCTTCAGAACATGCTTGTATTTTGTCAGTGGTTTCTGTTCTGAGGTGGACTGTGATGAGAGATGAAAAAAATGATAATACTCTTTAATTCTAAATAGCAAAAAAAATATGTATAAAAAGTAAGTAACACCTAGACATTTCTTTCCCTAGAATCAAAAATCCTATTTCTCTATGGTTAGTCCATCTCCATTGCTTACATATTATCCTTGGTATTCCAGATTTTTATAAAGGCCATTCAAATATGTAATCAGACTTTGAACACATATTCTTTCATTGTTTTTTATATTGTATAAGAATAATTTAGTTAACATCATATAATTTTTCACTGTAAAATGGTCAGTAGCCTCTGGCTATCTTGGATGAAAAAGCTTTTGCATACATACATGTGTAGAAACAGACACATGGATATACATGTCTACAGGCCTTTACAAGGTATTTTGGTGAAAAACTATTTTATTGAAATGAGTAGGTGGGAAAGAGGGGCAAGATGGCAGCATAGAGAGGAGTGGAATTTAGTTAGTCCCCTGGAACAACTAATAAACAACCAGGAACAACTAGTAAATAATTTGCAATAACTGCTGGGGGACAGCCATGACTGTCCACACATTATATATCAACTTGGATTTGGAGGAGTGCCTGAGATCACAGCAGAAAATCTGTAAGTAAAAACTGTGGAACCTTGCCAGGAGTCCTCTCCCCCCATGGCGGGCTGAGCTACAAAATGACACTGTGGTAAACTGAACTTAAAAAACCAGAAGATTCATCTGTCCCAGGAGGGGGAGCCCAGAAGACCAGGTGTTACCTCTGGCTGATGAACGAAACTGGGGGGCCATGAACTGACTCTGAAAGGGGGCTTTCTGTCCAATTCACAGTGCTCTGGCCCAGACAGGGGTGGAGATAACAGAGCCATAGTGACAAAGAAGCCATTCAAATGCACATGATAACTCCCTAGAAGGTGTATCTTCCCTAAGAGGAAGGAGGTGAGGCCCAGGCCTACTACCGATCTTCCCTTCAGAACCAGACCCCAGAGCCTGGGGGAAAACAGCCATAACAGAAAATAAAGGGACCACACATCTTATGCCAGTCGGGAGCGACAGGCTGACAGGCGCCACCTGCTGGGCAGGTTAGGAAAAGTGTAACGGCTAGAGACCTCAGAGGAAAGACTGTCAATCTCAAAGACACACCCAAAGGGACACTTCAAACTGAATATAACCCCACTCTGAGATTTGAACCTGGCCTGTTCTGGTCTGGGAAAATCTTATTGGGGTAACCAAGGAAACTAGATGCCTAGACAATGGAAAACTACAATCTACACTAGGAAAAATTAAGATATGGCCCAGTCAAAGGAACAAACTTACACCTCAATCAAGATACAGTTGAGATATTGTCTCACTTTAATGAAAAAATCTGTTAAAGACTTTCAAAGAAATATGCTATATCAAATCAAAAACCAAATCAACAAGTTCAGGGAAGATATGGCAAAACAGATGAAGGCTATAAAGATAACACTGGGTGAACCTAAGGTAGAAATTGAAAGTTTGAAAAAACAACTGACAGAATCTGTGGAAATGAAAGGCACAACACAAGAGATGAAAAACACAATGGAGACATACAACAGCAGCTCTCAAGAGGCAGAAGAAAACACTCAGGAACTGGAGAACAAGACTCCTGAAATCCTACACACAAAAGAAAAGATAGGGAAAAGAATGGAAAAATGAGCAACATCTCAGGGAACTGAATGACAACACGAAGCGTGAATGTACGTATAATGGGTGTCCCAGAAGAAGAGAACGGAAAAGGGGCAGAAGCAATAATAGAGGAAATAACCAATGAAAATTTCCCATCTCTAATGAAAGACATAAAATTACAGGTCAAGAAGTGCGGCATATGCCAAACAGAATAGATCTGAATACACCTATGCCAAGACACCTAATAATCAGATTATCAAACATCAAAGACAAAGAATCCCAAAAACAGCAAGAGAAAAGAGATCCATCACATACAAAGGAAGGTTGATAAGACTATGTGTGGATTTCTCAGCAGAAACCATCGAAGCAAGAAGGAAGTGGGGTGATATATTTAAGAACTGAAAGAGAAAAACCACCAATCAAGAATCCTATATCCGGGAAAACTGTCCTTCGAATATGAGGGAGAATTTAAAATATTCTCTGACAAAAAAGACAATGAGAGACTTTGTGAGCAACATACTTGTGCTACAGGGAATACTAAAGGAAGCACTGCAGACAGATAGGAAAAGACAGAAATGAGAATTTTGGTACACAATTTTGGGTGATGGTAACACAGCAATGTAAGTACACTGAATAAAGATGACTGTGAATATGGTTGAAAGAAGAAGGTTAGGAGCATGTGGGACACCAGAAGGAAAGAGGAAAGATAAAGACTGGGACTGTATAACTCAGTGAAACCTAGAGTGCTCAACAATTGTGATAAAATGTACAAATATGGTTTTACATGAGGGAGAACAAATGAATGTCAACCTTGCAAGGTGTTAAAAATAGGGTAGTACTGGGTAAAAAACTGCAATCAATGCAAACTAGAGTCTACAGTTAAGAGAAACATTGTGTTATGTTTCCTTTACTGTAACAAAGGCAAGATACCAAAGCTAAATGCCTATAAGAGGGAGACATAAGGGAGGGGTATGGGACTCTTGGCATTGGTGATGTTGTCTGACTCTTTTATATTACTTTAGTTTAATTCTATCTTTCCTTTTGTCACTTTTTAGCTGCTGTGTTTTTGTTCTTTCTTTTTTTTTCTTTTTCTTTTGTCTTTCTACCTTCTTTGACTCTTCTTCTTTGTGGATGAAGTAGAGATGTACTTACACAGATAGTGGTGATGGTGGTGAATACATAAATATGTGACTATACAGGGAACCATCAATCATTTACTTAGGATAGAAAGTATGGTGTGTGAACAAAACTGTCTTAAAAAAATGGGTTGATGAAGAAACTTTGAGAGCACTATATTGAGTGAAATAAGTCAGACACATAAGGACAAATATTGCACGGTCTCACTGATATGAACTAATTTACAATATGTAAACTCATAGACATGAAATATAAGTTACCAGGATATAGAATGAGGCTAAAGAATGGGGAGCAATTGCTAATTATGAGCAGAATGTTCAACTAGGTTGAACTTAAGTGTTTGGTGACAGTAGCACGTAATTGTGAGAATAACTAACAGTGCTGAAAGGTGTATGAATGTGGTGGAAAGGGTAAGCTCAGAGTCACATATGTCACCAGAAGGAAAGTTGGAGGTCAAAAGATGGGAATGTGTAAAACAGTGGATCTTGTGGTGGGCAATGTCTATGATTAGCTGTACAAATTTTAGAAATCTCTTTCGGGAACTAGAACAAATGTATGACACTGTAACTCAAAATTAATGATAGAGGGGTGTTCTAGTTTGCTAATGCTGCCAGAATGCAAAACACCAGAGACGGATTGGCTTTTATAAAAAGGGGGTTATTTGGTTACACAGTTACAGTCTTAAGGCCATAAAGTGTCCAAGGTAACACATCAGCAATCGGGTGCCTTAACTGGAAGATGGCCAATTGTGTCCGGAAAACCTCTGTTAGCTGGGAAGGCATGTGGCTGGCATCTGCTCCAAAGTTCTGGTTTCAAAACAGCTTTATCCCAGGACGTTCCTCTCTAGGCTGCAGTTCCTCAAAAATGTCACTCTTAGTTGTTCTTGGGGTGTTTGTCCTCTCTTAGCTTCTCAAGAGCAAGAGTCTACTTTCAACAGCTGTCTTCAAGCTGTCTCTTATCTGCAGCTACTCTCTGTTTTTGTGCATTCTTCAAAGTGTCCCTCTTGGCAGTAGCAAGCTTGCTCCTTCTGTCTGAGCTTATATAGTGCTCTAGTAAACTAATCAAAGCCCATGCTGAATGGGTGTGGCCATGCCTCCATGGAAATTATCTCATCAGAGTTATCACCTACAGTTGGGTGGGTCACATCTCCATGGAAACACTCAAAGGATTCCAATCTAATCAGCACTAAATTGTCTGCCCCACAAGATTGCATCAAAGATAATGGCATTTTGGGGGGCATAATACATCCAAACAGCACATTCCATCCCCTGGATCCCAAAATGACATGATCTTTCCATATACAAAATACATTCATCCCATCACAGTATCACAAAAACTTAAATCATTTCAGTAACAATAGTTATGTAGAAGATGCCATTAAATCAGTTACAGTCATGGTCTGTTCTAAGGCAAATTTCTCTTCTAGCTGTGGACCTATGAAACTTAGAACAAGTTATCTGCTTCCTATAAACAAAGGAGGGACATTCAAAGGATAAACATTCCCACTGCCATAAGGAGAAACTGAAAGGAAAACAGTGTTTAAGGGACCAAAACAATTACTAAAACCCTCAGGGCAAACTCCTTTAGATTTCAAAGTCTGAAAGTATTTACAGAATGGCGTTTTATCCTTGGGGCTTGAGAGAGTGGGAGTCTAACCCTTCCAAAGGGTCTTTATGGCAGCCCTTTTCTCTCCAAATGCTGGGGTGAGTGCTCCAACATATTCACACATTGGGGAGACCACCTTCTTGGCCCCACCCTCTTTAAACACCGGGGCAGCACCTGGATTCTCTTCCATCTCCGGGGCTCACGGTTAACCCCTTCAGAACAGTGGGTGGTAGCCAGGCTCTCCCCAATGCCTGGGGAATGTGCTCCACCCTTTTTGAGGCTTTGGGTGGCAGAACATTTCCTGAGCATCAAGGTGGAAGCTCAACCTTGACCTCTGGGACAAACTCACCCTTTCCATGCATGTGGGCTGCTCCACTCTCCCAGCCAGAGACCTCTTGACTCCAGACCTCAACCTCCATGGCTCTGTCTTTGAAGAATTTTTTCCTTCAATTTGTTCCTTGTCTGTCTCTTTCAGTCCAGACCAGCAGCATCTCTGTCTATAAAGATCTCACAAAAATTCTGCTGGGTTTGCATGAAGCACACAGGGTTCAAAGCCATCAGACAATAGGACTTTCCAAAAATCCTTTCTGGATAATTCCATCTCCAATCCTGTCTTGTACTGAAATGACGGCTGGGTTCCATGTTTGGTTAAATCCTCAAGTTGGGCTATAGCTTCTGGAGTTCCACCCTCTGGAAGACTGGAATTTTCCAAACCATCAGTTTCTGGTTTCTTTGAACCCAAGAGTTCAGTTCGAAGCTTATCTCTGTCCTGTCACATTTTACTATAAGCTGCAAGTGGAAGCCAGGCTACTTCTTCTATATTTTACTTGGAGATCTCATCAGCTAAATATTCCAGATTGTCGCTTTCAAATTCTGCCTTCCATCAAACACAAGGACTCAATTTTGCCAAATTCTTTGCCACTTTAAAACAAGGATCACCTTCCTTCCAGTTTGCAAAAACACATTCATCATTTCTGCTCAAGCCTCATCAGAAGTATCTTTAGAGTCCATATTTTTACTAACAATCTCTTCAAAGCATTTAGCCCTTTTCTATCAAGCTCCTCACAATTCTTCCAGAATCTTCCCCTTATCCATTTAAAAAGCTGTTCCAACATGTTTGGTATTTGCAAACTCAGCAGCATCAGCACCCCACTTTCAGCACCAAAATCTGTTCTAGTTTGCTAGTGCTGCCAGAATGCAAAACACCAGAAATGGATTGGCTTTTGTAAAAGGGGGTTTATTTGGTTACACAGTGTGCCAGTTTGAATATATTGTGTCCCTCAAATGCCATTATCTTTGATGTGATCTTGTGTGGGCAGATGTTATCAGTTTTGATTAGATTTCCTTGAGTGTTTCTGTGGAGATGTGCCCCACTCAACTGTGGGTGATGACCCTAATTGGATAATTTCCATGGAGTGTTGGCCCACCTATTGGGTGGGCCTTGATCAGTGGAGCCATATAAATGAGCTGATGAGCAGAGGGAACTCAGTGCAGCTGTGAGTGATATTTTGAAGAGGAGCTACAGCCAAGAGGGACACTTTGAATAAAGCACAGGAGCTGCAGATGAGAGACAGTTTGAATACCACCGTTGAAAGCAGACTCTTGAGCCGGAGAAGCTGAGAGAGGACAAATATCCCAAGTGCAACTAAGAGTGACGTTTCTGAGGAACTGCAGCCTAGAGAGGAACATCCTGGGAGAAAGCCATTTTGAAACCAGAACTTTGGAGCAGATGCCAGCCACGTGCCTTCCCAGCTAACAGAGGTTTTCCGGACACCATTGGCCGTCCTCCAGTGAACGTACCCGATTGCTGATGTGTTACCTTGGACACTTTATGGCCTTAAGACTGTAACTGTGTGAACAAATAAACTCCATTTTATAAGAGCCAATCCATCTCTGGTGTTTTGCATTCCGGCAGCATTAGCAAACTAGAACACACAGTTACAATTTTAAGGCCATAAAGTGTCCAAGGTAAGGCATCAACAATGTGGCACATTAACTGGAGGATGGCCAATGGTATCCGGAAAACCTCTGTTAGCTGGGAAGGCATGTGGCTGGCATCTGCTCCAAAGTTCTGGTTTCAAAACAGCTTTATCCCAGGACGTTCCTCTCTAGGCTGCAGTTCCTCAAAAATGTCACTCTTAGTTGTTCTTGGGGTGTTTGTCCTCTCTTAGCTTCTCCGGAGCAAGAGTCTACTTTCAAGAGCTGTCTTCAAACTGTCTCTAATCTGCAGCTACTCTCTCAGCTTCTGTGCATTCTTCAAAGTGTCCCTCTTGGCGGTAGCAAGCTTGCTCCTTCTGTCTGAGCTTATACAGTGCTCCAGTAAACTAATCAAGGCCCATGCTGAATGGGCATGGCCATGCCTCCATAGAAATTATCTCATCAGAGTTATCACCTACAGTTGGGTGGGTCACATCTCCATGGAAACACTCAAAGGATTCCAATCTAATCAGCACTAAAATGTCTGCCCCACAGGATTGCATCAAACATAATGGTGTTTTGGGGGGCATAATACATCCAAACCAGCACAAGGGGTATATAGACAAAAATATATACCTATTGAAAACTATGTACTATGGTTAGCAGTATTTTAACATTCTTTCATCAAAAGTAACAAATATACTATACCAATATTATGAGTCAATAATGGAGGGTGGGTGGCTAGGGGTATGGGAGGATTTGACTTTTCTTTTTTTCTCTTTATTTCTTTTCTGGAGTAATGAATATGTTCTAAAAATTGAAAAAAGAATTAATTGTGGTGATGGATGCTCAGCTGTATGATGGTACCATGGGCAATTGATTGTGTACTTTGGATCTTTGGATAATTGTATGATATGTGAACATTCTCAATAAAATTAAATTTTAAAAAATGAGTATGTAAGTAGAAGTTGAATTATTGGACAACTGTCTTTTAATGATTCTTTTCCTCTTCACTGTTATTCCTGGGTCATAAGTTTCAAATTCAGCTTCCTTACTAATAAAAACCAGTTGCTGGGATAATGTTTAACATGTAAGTATATTATTTTTCAAGGACAACATTAAAATCAGTTTCAAATGTGTGCTCATATAATGTAAAGATCTCAAATAAATATCTTGTAAGAAGATAAAAACCATCCCTGGCTCTTCCCAGATATAACATATGACTCATTCCATTGCCTAGTGGTAACTGTAGACATCAAAAACATACAGAGGGAACTCATAAATACACACTTCACCAGAGTAGCAAAGAAACTATGAATATAAAGTATGTGGGTGAAGATAAATTCCTTAAAACAGCTATTTAATTCTTAAATGGTCTTCAAATGGGAATGCAACATTTAGTGATATAAATTATTATGAAGAAAGTCTGTACATTACTTTGTTACTTTGCTGCTCTGTGTGTCTCAGCCTCCATGAGGGCCAGTCCTGGGCCACTACCTCCCAAGGTGCTTATGCAGTTCACATTTGCATCACTATTGTGAATAGTTTGAAGCATTGTTGTTTCCCTTTTGAAATTTCCTTTGCTCAGTAAAAAAGAGCACATATATATTTAGCACACACATTTATAATATTGAATCAGCTTGATACTAGGAATTTACAATTAATTTATCAGATATTAAGAGCAGGCAGCAAGGGAATCCTTCAAAGTGCCTGATTTTTTTTTTTTTTGCTTGTATTTTTTTTTTAATTCAGTTTTATTGAAATGTATTCACATACCATACAGTCATCCATGGCATACAATCAACTGTTCACAGTATGATCATATAGTTATGCGTTCATCACCACAATCTATTTCTGAACATTTTCCTTACATCAGAGAGAATAAGAATAACAAATAAAAGTGAAAAAAGAACATCCAAACCATCCCCCCCCATCCCACCCTATTTGTCATTTAGTTTTTATCCCCATTTTTCTACTCATCCATCCATACACTAGATAAAGGGAGTGTGATCCACAAGGTTTTCACAATCATGCTGTCACCCCTTGTATCTACATTATTATATAATCATCTTCAGGAGTCCAGACTGCTGGGTTGGAGTTTGGTAATTTCAGGTATTTACTTCTAGCTATTCCAATACATTAAAACCCAAGAGGTGTTATCTATATAGTGAATAAGAATGTCCACCAGAGTGACCTCTCGACTCCGTTTGAAATCTCTCAGCCACTGAAACTATTTCATCTCATTTTGCATCCCCCTTTTGGTCAAGAAGATACTCTCAGTCCCACGATGCCAGGTCCAGATTCATCCCCAGGAGTCATATCCTGAGTTGCCAGGGAGATTTACACCCCTGGGAGTCGGGTCCCAAGTAGTGGGGAGGGCAGTAAGTTCACCTGTCGAGGTGGCTCAGTTAGAAAGAGAGAGAGGGCCACATCTGAACAACAGAGGTACTCAGGGGAGACTCTTAGGCACAATTATATGCAAGTTTAGCCTGTCCTCAAAGTGCCTGATTTTTATCAACAGTGGCAACTCCAGAGTTTTATAAAGAAGAAGCTAAGGGACAATAGTCTAATATAAATGGGAGGCTAGATGGATTGTCTAGAAGCTTTCTTTATGTCAAAAAGAAAAAAAAATTGTATTTTCATTAGATTGCATATTTATATATTTGAGATGGTTTGAACATACACATGCTTAGCAAGCACCCAGTTTTTCAGCTATGTTATAACTTTATTTGGAGTTTGAGAGAAGGGACACAATCGAGAACTCTGATCCTTTTACTGCATGCAGAAAATCAAGACGGCACGTGCAGTCCTTGGAAGATAAAGGTAGGCCAGTAATTACGTGCCTCCATTTGTTAAATCAGAATAAGTGTCCATACCTTTATTCTACCATCTGCTTATGACACATTTTATTTTACTCATTAATTCAATATTCACTCAGTAAATGTTTGCTGAGTTGAACGATGTACTAAAAAAGGCTACACAGCTTCAAGGAAGTTGACCAGTCTAGGCTGATCTAAGAAACATTCCTAAGATGTTGAAGCAATACCTTGAACAGAGTATCATACTGATCTTTTCCATGTGGAACGTAAGTAGGCCAAGTTCACATCTGGTAACCCTTAAACTCTCTTCTCTATTCCCAAAACCTCTTCCAAGTGTCCTTCCTGTACTCTTGTGTATATTACTCACCTAACAGCCTTGCCAAACAGGACTTCTGGGTATTTCCTGCAAATGCTCCACAGTGTCCTGCCTTTGTGCCTACGTTCTACCATTTTTTTCAGTCTAGAATGATCTTTTCTTCTGTGGCAGCTATTTGTTTCTTTTGATGTTCTATTTATCTTCCAATGATCTCCGAATTGCAACATTCTCCTTGAAGCTGTTTTCTCTTTCTCCTCAATTAGATGTACTTGGCATATCATACCACTTCCTACTTTGTGTCTTTCTATTGACATATGTCATTTATTGCCTGTATTAGGGCATGTTTCTATTCTTGGTTTTTCCTCTTTATTAAACAATCTCTTTGAAGACAAAGGATAGATAATATTTCAACTCTGTATCCCTTGTAACTACTGATCCTCCACAAATATTTGTTGAACTGAACTGAATATTTGCCAAAGTAGTATTTCTCTGGGTAAGTGGAATGTATTATATTCATAGAGAATGATTGATGATAATCCCCAAGCAACTCCTACCATGGCATCACGTAAAACATCATGAGCATCATCCGGAAGCTTGTTGGAAATGTAGACTCTCAGCCTCACCCCAGACCCCTGAATCAGAATTTGCATTCCGAAACAGCCTTTGATGATTTCTATGCACCTTAAAAGTTTGAGAAACACTGTGTAAAGTCATATATTTTAGAATAAAAAAGCCTAAGTGTGAGTCTAGGCCTCATCATTTACTAGCTAAGCCTCCTAGGCAAGTTACGAAGTCTCAGTAGTTTCAGTCCTAGGTGACTGACGGAAAATAAAGAATCAGGAGACACGATAATCAGGAAAGGGAGATTCTTTTAAACAAAGATACAACTACAACAAGGCAAAAGCAAAGAATCATTCTACGTCACATTCTATATTAGAACTAACATTCAGAATTACTATGTCTTTTAGGTAAGTTGTGAAAGTGACTGATATCAGGATGTCTAGTCAAAAGTATAGGTAAAAGTCATGGATGTCTATAAGAAGACTTATAGGGACTTATAAGGGAAGATATTTTTCATGGAAAAAGGTTAAATTGAGAGGAAACAGAGATTGCCAAATGGAATGAAATTAAAAGTCCATTGCAATAGTAAAGTGATAGATTATATTGGCCTAAATATAGGAATTATTAGTAGGATTGGCATGAAGAAACAGGTTTGGCTGTTGATCGCTGCCCTTTTCACCCGGCCTAGCTTTCTCCAGGACCACGGACTGACAGCCCGCACCACGGCTCTGGAATGGGCAGACACACAATGCTCTGAAGTCTCAGGAAGCTGGCCCATTTAAATGTTCCCGGTCCACGAGAAAGGCATATAGGAAGCCATGGCTCTCTCTTTCCAAAAAGAGCTGGAGAAATACAAGAACTTTGATGAAGAGGAGCGTCTTGGCAACCTTTCAGAAGAAAAACTGAAACACTGGAAAATATTCTTGATGACCTAGATCCCGAGCATGCACTGCTGCCCGCTGGATCCCGACAGAAAAACCAGACACAGAAAGCAACCACAGGCAGGTTTGACCACGAGCACCAACTCATGTACCTGGAGAAGGAGGCTTTGGAACAAAAGAACAGAGAAGACTTTGTGCCCTTTATTGGAGAAAAGAAGGGAAGAGTTTTTATCCCCAAAGAAAAGCCCACAGAAACTCGGAAAGAAGAAAAAGTGACCCTCAACCCAGAACTGGAAGAAGCTTTGGCTAGTGCCTCTGACACTGAACTCTGCAACCTTGCAGCTGTTCTTGGAGTACACAACTTGCTCAACAATCCAAGATTTAATGAAGAAACAATCAGCATTAACAGTAGCAAAGGGCCTGTAAGAAATGTGGTCAGAGAGGAAAAGAGGAAAAGGTCAAGCCAGTGTTTGAGGGAACACCTAATCCTACATATGTGGAAGTAAGTCTGCAGCCGACGAAAGCCAATGATCCCAGCCTGCAAGAAGTCAACCTCAACAACATCAAGAACATTCCAATTCCAACCCTGAAGGAATTTGCAGAGGCTCTGGAGACCAGCACTCATGTAAGGAAGCTCAGCCTGGCCACAGCCCACAGCCGTGACCTTGTGGCAATTGCTTTTACAGATATGTTGATAATAAACAAGACCTCAAAAAGTCTAAACATAGAATCCAATTTTATCACTGGAACTGGGGTCCTGGCCTTGTGCTGGCACTGAAAGAAAATGACACCCTGACAGAGGAGAAGATCCAACCAGAGACAACATTTGGGAACTGCTATAGAAATGGAAATTACCCAGATACTGGGGGAGAATTCAGGGTTCCTCAAGTTTGGATACCGTTCACCAAACAAGGGCCAAGAACAAGGGTGGCAGCTGCCATCACAAAGAATAATGATCTGGTTCATAAGAAGTGAGTTGAAGGAGACCAAAGGTAAACTTACATAAGAGAAGTTTCACCAAGGCAGATTTTGTATGGTCATTTATAAACAAAAACTCTTCTCTTTGCCAGTTGGGACCATTTTATCAAATATTGCTCATTTCTGTTAACCATACAACTAAAAATTTAATTGTTTTTCTTTTTTTAGCACTATTCATTTATCTTGGATTTTTAATATATACAATTGTTTTATTTGCTCATGGGCACCTGTGGCAACTGGCACAAGTGCCCTCATGCAGATCTTAGTGAGTGACAACAATCAAAAATTATTTTAACCACTTTCATATCAGGTTGTCTTGCTTTGTTACATGAAATTTTTTTAAATCACTGAAAGGAATTTAGTATATAAAATGTGTTTTTAACTGTGATTACGATAGACCCTATCTCTGTTTACATGCATAGATTTGAGTTAGGCTGAATGCATCAGAGTATTCTGTGGACCAGATAAGAAGTTAGTATTGCCAATCTTTCTCTGGGTGAGAAAATGTAACCAACTTAGCACAAGTTCTCCCTGTTACAGAAAAATCTTTAAGTGTACATACTCCATTGATTGAAGATAAGTGATGTCATCTCTGTAAAAGCAAGACAGCATTATAATACTTTACCAGCATTAACAAATAAGTATATAATATTTATTGATCCATGAGTATAACTTCAGCCCAGACTTACAATTGCAAAATGAATTAACATGTCCACCTTTACTGACTATTCAACATAAATTGGATCTTTATGTGACTCTAATAGATAACTATTTACAAAGCAGTTCGACAATTTTTCAGACATGATAGGAAATTTTTAAATTTTAGCAAGCAGAAAGCTGTGAAACAGTACATTCTTAAATAAAACCATAATAATTGCACCTTAAAAAAAAACTAAAAAAAAAAAAACAGGTTTGAAATATGTTGAAGAAGGAAAATCAATGGAATGAGGAAATTGGTTAGATGTAAGTGAAAGGGGGAATTTGAAAATTACTGAGTTACAGGGTCTTGGAGACCATTAACTAAAAGAACAATTACAAAAGGAAAAACAGGAAGAGAGAAAGAAAAAAAAGAAAGAGAAAGAGACCATGCCTCATGATCCCAAATGGCACCAGTTGACAAATTCGAAATGAAAGATACTCCTATTTTAGGATGCATGCCTTCACACACTAGGAACACAGTCTGAAAAGTAAGCAGGGCATCGATTTTAGCCCCTACCTCCCAAGGCCTGATGCTCTTTTGCACAACCTTTGGCCAAGATCTTGGAAAAAGATGCTGAGGGTTACTTCATGATTCTAGTGGATATCAAGTTAGAGACGAACAGCAGAAGGAGACAACAGGGTTAAGCATTTGAAAGTCATGTGCATGAAACACTAGTAAGAAAGAAAATATAGGTAATATTTCTTCCACATCTCCCTAAAATAGCTATCATTAACTACTCAAACCTGGGCATGCAGAATTGTCAAAAGCATCTCAAATTCCATATCCTTCCTACCAGTTATTGTTAAATTCACTAAAACAAAATGAAATTGAAGCTTGTGGCATGAAAACCTCCTCTTTGTGCTTCTACTTATCTATTTTGGTGGAAGGGGTGTGGTTGATGAAAATTAGCAAAGGACATGCATTCAGAGTATGTTGGAACCCAAGAAAATGAATATATGAGTGAATTTCTTGCAAGAAAAGCATTTATATGGGGGGAGAGCCTTATTTTAGATACTTAATGTATATAACACTGTGAAGAATCAAAACTAATAAAAAGAATAGCATATTATAACTTTATCACCTAATTTCCTTAGCATATTCATAATTCTTTGTATTTTATAATGTAATTTGGTTGGCATTCCATTAAAGATTTTGAAAATCTAAGACCATAAAGATTTCAGATAGAAGGGTAAAGGAAAATATAACTACGACTTTATTATTCTCGGTAGTTCATTTTTCCTATTAGAACCTATATTTTCTGGGAGTCATTATAAAATTAATTTCTTTATCCATTTAAATTTGATAGGGATCCACAGATTGGGTTAATTGGAGAGAAAAACACCAATTTTCAAAAACCTTATTGTCAAATATATATAATTTCACATCTGTTCCTGACTCTATACTATGGAAGGAATTTAAATACAGCTTAGGGAAAATGTATTTTAGGAGCTGCAATACTGTAACTTTCTCCTATAGTTTATCATTGTAAAAATCATTTCTATAATTGTGCAGTCTTACTGGCATTACTTGTTAATTAGGTTTAATTATACTTTCAGCCAATTACTCAAAATCTGACCTTTTCTAACAAAAGTCAGGAAAGAAAAATGTAGGTGAAGCACAGGAACTAGACTATATGCAATAAACAAATTGGTGATAGTAATTTTTTATTTTTTGCTTACCTAATCAACACTTGGGCAACCTATTACTAGTTACATTTTCTTTTATCCATTTTTATGAATTCTATTACCCTTACTACAAACTTCCCTAACAAACTCGAATACAAAAATGTTATTTAACCTTTACAGAATAAGTAGCTAAAATGGACTTTTGATTATCTGGAATGAATTAAGTTGATAGCTATCATGTGATCAAGTCTTCATTTATCATTTATTTGAAAGAACATGTTATATCCTATAAACTAAAATTTTAGTTATGTTATCTATAGGGAAATAGAGCTTTCATTTAGATTTTGATCTGCTAATGTCTTACTTTTTCAGAACACAGTTCACCAGCTACATTAATTCTTAAGTACATAAATTTAGGACAAGCCACTTAATAGAACAAGGGAATTTGATATTGCCTATGCCTGTGACAGATGATCCAGTCACTAATACATTTTGCATTTGGGAAACAGATAAACAATAGGGACAGGAAATATTTCCATGGACCAATAAACTTTGTTATGGGTGAACCACCCACAGTCTAAAGCTACTTGAACCTGAAATTCATCCTTACTAAGACCTGAGAACAATTAAAAATTCTATGAATTTGTAAATTGCTGTGTAGATTAAAAAATATACCTTCTGTTAAAAGGTAGATTAGGGAAATCTGAAATACATGTAATACTTGTAAAAAACAATTATTTTTATTGATAACTAGCAAGTATGAATTAAATGACTGATAATCTTTTCTTATATATCCTTCCAAGGTTTTATATGATTTTTGATATAGCTATGATTACATAATAGCTTTATTTATAATAGTTTTATTTCATGGTTTTACACCAAAAGTTCTATCCAGAAGTTTTCAGTATTATTTTTTAAATCCTTCATCAGAAATATCTTAATGGTTACCTAATAGTCCATGCTCTATATGTTTGTTTCTCTTAACCAATGATGTATTAATATAATCATAAGTGATTCTGATGTATTTAAAAGGGATGTTTACATCTTCAGAGTCCACAAATTCTGCTCCACTATAAAATCTCCTGATCAAGTGCCCTTGATTCTATGTAAGAGACTTAAAGTGAAGATTCTCAAGGTCTTATGACACACAGTTGAAAATTTAAAACTGCTTCCAGTGCTATGAAGAACATGTGTATGTATAAAAGTTTGCTTTTTAGATAATTTTAATATTTGTTATAGCACCTTTATTGATTTATTCCCATTATTGGCATACAGAATCAATTGCATTATGTACCATATTAATTTTTCTCAGAATGGAAAGAATATGGAAAAGATTGGTAAAAATCTTTGTCTAAACACTGAATTCTCCTTGATTTTCCCCAGGCCTTCAGAACATAGAGTTGTTTCTTCTCTGTCATATTCAAGTCCTTTGAGGATAGGGACCATATCTTAGAATTCTGGGATAACACAGTTTCTAACAGAGTGTTCTCTATATTAGGATCTTAGTTGTTAATGGTTGAAGAATATTAAAAGAATGACAATTAAAACAAGGGAAAGGAGTGGCAAACTTTAAAATATGAGAAATCAGGTAAGGATTAGTTTGGGGTAGATGTTTAGTTGCATAAAAGCCCCCTAAAGAGCTCTCTATCCCCTCCATAAAGTGTATTTATTGATGCATGCAGCACATAGACCAGAAATTGTAAACACCTCTTTAGTACACCCTCACATGTCTCTTCGTGGTTGACTTGTGTTTTATAAGGCACTTATGTCTGTACTCAATATGTTTATTTCAACTGATCTTGTTACTGAACTTATGTAATTTAAATAAGTATTTTATAACTTAGGGGGATTTGAGTACAGAAAGAAAGACTACTCTTGTTTCCATGAAAGTTGAATACTTTCAAAAGTCTAGATGATGGTCAAAGGCTGGGAAAAATGTAGATTTAGATATATTCAAAATAAACGTAAGGCAAGATAAAAAAAATTTAATACAGAAGAACACAGAGTTAAGATAAATTCAAAAAAAAATTTTTAATTTCATACTTTAGTTCAAAGAAAAAGAAGCCAGAAATTATAGATAATCCAAAAGGATTGAGACTGACTCAAGAAAGATGCTGGGGACCTCCAATTCTATATCCATTCTATAAACAAAAATGGCTTTTCCCCACATGCATGTTTTAAGATAAAATAAAAGAACATATTTAAGGTATGAATGTATTTTTTATAATTTTGTATTTTAACTGCTTTTTATAAATTAATTCAGAAATGGGCTTAAATTTTATATTTAAAGTAGCCCTAAATTTTGTCTCAGCTCTGACATGAATTAGCAAAGGAAATTTGGATCACACAGTTCTCCTCACTATGCCCTCATCATAATATAAAAGAATTGTAAATCACCTCTATGGTACCTCCAACTCTCAGGAGATGGAGGAAACTTTGATTACTGAGGCAGTTTGTTCCAACATATCTTGAGAGAAAAAACATTTTTTTAAGTAAAATTAAGTTTAAATTAGCCAAACCACATATTAAGATCTTTGGAGAAATGAGGAATCATGTAGATTTAGTTAAGAATGAAATATCCCTCAGTATCCATACCTTCTTCTATTATTTTAATAGTTGAATAGCATCCATCCCACAAAGTATTAGCAGGGAGAATTCCTGCCCAGATAGAGACTACCAGGCTCCCTTGCAACTAGTTATGGCTCAATTCTTATAAAAAGGGTTCTTAATGGAGGTGATACAAGGAACTTATAAGACCCATCCATCCTTCAAACTTGGGACTGGGAGTCTGGTCAACCAAGATGGCAATGTAAGGTTCCCCAGGGTGACATTCCACCACAAAATCTTTGAACAACCAGCAAAACTGACAGTCATCTTCCTCAAAACTCTGGGAGACAAAAGGTTATAGTAATTAGGTGAGTGCCAAATCAAGACAACACAGCTTTATAAATGGTAGGAGATGCTCACAGCTCCCTTGCTGGGCCCTCCTCCCCTTCCCAGGCACATTGCGAAGCCAGCCTGTGCTCCCATCTAGGTCCCTGGCCCTGTTCTGGATGGCAGAATAATTCCTATGAACATACTGGGGTGCATGTGTGTAGGTACCAATCTATTAAGTGGCAGCCTAAAAGACTGAACCTAGAAACTCATCTCAGGCTCATCCTCCCAGATCTTGCACAGCAGGCAGAAGCCGTGTGTAGACAGCAAAGGTAGTATAAGAAAAAATTAAGTCAAAGTTGCCTAGGGCAAAAGATTGCCAGCTTTAACACATATAATAAGGCACCCAGGAGGGATGAAAATCTATTTCAGAGGGCATAGAGGGCAGATTTGAATTCCTGCAAACAGGGGAATTCTTGTGGCCCACAAGCATGAGCACAGGACAAGAAACAGGCTCATAAAAAATGGAGAGTACACTGCACCACACTTTTGCCTCAGGTCAATCTTATAGGAGGGATAAACCCTGAAACAGAGCACCAGCTAGTGCAGAAACAATTTGCAAGTACTGTGAAAGGTGTATTTTTTGCATTGGTTTGTTGGTTTTTTAGCTCCTGGCACTCAAGGAAATCTCTGTTCTATCCCAAGATGGTTTCAAACTTAAGGAAGAGACAATTCAGGGACTAAATCCCAGACTTACCACATTAGAATATTAAAATGGGCAGTGTGCAGCAAAAGATCACAAGACAAATAAACAGGAAATGATGGCACTTCAATAAGAACAAGATAAAAATTAAGAGACCATCTACGAGAGGAACCAGACTTTGGACATACCAGGCAAAGACTTTAAAAAATTGATCCTCAATATTTACAAAGTCATAAAGGAAAACACAGAGAAAGAACTAAAGGATATCAGAAAAAAAAAAATGTGTGATCAATATAAATAAATATATTTATTTATTATAAATAAAGAGATAGATATGTTTAAAAGGAACCAAACAGAAATACTAGAGTTGAAGACCACAAAAACTGAAATGAAAAATTGCAAGAGGGTGTTCCAGTTTGCTAAAGCTTCTGTTATGCAAAATACCGGAAATGGATTGGCTTTTATAAAGGGGATTCATTAGGTTACAAATTTACAGTTCTAAGGTCATAAATGTGTCCAAATTAAGGCATCAAGAAGAGGATAACTTCACTAAAGAAAGGCCAATGGCATCTGGAGCACCTCTGTTAGCTGGGAAGAAACATGGCTGGCATCCGCTCGTTCTTTGCTCCCAGGTTCTGGTTTCAAAATGACTTTTTCCAAAACGTCTCTGGGCTTCTGTCTCTCTTAACTTCTCTATCTCAGCTCCTGTTCATCCTTTCTTCTTCTCCCAGGGTGTTTCTCTCTAAGCATCTGGGGGACCTCTCCTAGCTTCTCTGGGGCAAACTCTGGGCTTCATCCCTTAGCTTAACATCTCCAAATGCCTTTCTGTCTGCTTCTCCAAGCATCTGGATCTGTGTGGGCTCTCAGCCCTCTTAAGGAATCCAGTGATCTATTAAGACCCACCCTGAATGGGTGGGGTCACACCTCTATGGAAATAATCTAATCAAAAGGTCTCACCCACAGTTGGATGGGTCACATTTCCATGGAAACAACCTAGTCAAAAGGCCCCATCCACAGTAAGTCTGCCCCCACAAGATTGCATTAAAGCACATAGTCTTTCCTGGGGTACATAACCACTTCAAACTGGCACAGAGGGTTCCAACAGCAGATTGGAACTGGAAGAAGAAACAACCAGTGCAATCAAAGACAAGATAATGGAAATGATTTCTGGCTGAGAAAAAGAAAGAAAAAAAGAATAACAAAGAATGAACAGAGCCCAAGTGACCTATTGGATACCATCAAGCATAGTAGTACATGCAATATCAGAGTCCCAGAAGGAGAAGAAAAAGAGAAAGGATCAAAAGAAGTATTCAAAGAAATAATGATAGAAAACTTTCCAAATTTTACAAAAGACATGAATATACACATTTAAGAAGACCAATGAAGCCAAAGAGGATAAAATTGAAGAGAACAAGGCCCAGACACATAGTAATCAAACTGTCCACTACCGAGGGCAAGGAGAAAGTTCTGAAAGCTGCAAGAGTCCCAGTAAGATTAAGTGCCAATTTTGCATCAGAAACCATGGAGGTAAGAAGGCAGTGGGAGGCAATGCTTAAAGTGCTGAAAGAAAATACTTAAAAGGTAAGAATGTTATGTACAGTGAGATGGTCATTCAAAAATGAGGGAGAGATAAATACATTTCCAGATAAATAAAAACTCATGGAGTTTGTCATCACTAGATCTGCCCTACAAGCAATGCTAAAGGGAGATCTTCAAGCTGAAACTAAGAGACACTAGACAGTGAATCAAATCAGCATAAAAATAGAAAGATGCAGATAACTGAAATCAGAAATGAAGGTGTGCATCACGACTATCCCCACAGAAATAAAAAGAACTAAAAGAGGATACTATTGACAACTGTATGCCAACAAATTAGGTAACTTAGATGAAATGGGAAATTTCCTAGACAAACACAAACTATATACACTGACTCAAGAAGAAATAGAAGATAACAACAAATAAATACCTAGTAAGAAATTGAATCAGCAATCAAAAACTTCCCAACAAAGAAAAGCCCAGGAACAGGCTTCACAGGGGAATTTTACCAAACATTAGAAGAATTAACATCAATCCTGTTCAAACACTTCCAAAAAATTGAAGAGGAGGGAACACACCCTAAATCATTCTTTGAGGCCAACATTAACATCATACCAAGGCCAAATAAAGATAACACAAAATAGAAAATTACAGATCAATATCTGTTATGAATATAGATTCCAAAATCCTTAAAAGAATACTAGTAAACCAAATCCAATGGCACATTAATAGAATTATACACTATGATCAAGTGGGATTTATTGCAGGCATGTAAGGGTGGTTCAACACAAGAAAATCAATTAATGTCATATACCACATTAATAGAACAAAGGAAATAAGACAAATCATCTAAATTTATTTTTTTTAAAATGACAAAACCCAGCATCTCTTCTTGATAAAAACAGCTAGAAAACTAGGAAGAGAAGGAAACATGATAAGGCTGTAAGTGAAAAATCACAGCTAATGTACTCAATGGTGAAAGACTGAAAGCTTTCCCTGTAAGATCAGGAACAAGCTGAGGATGTTCAGTGCCACCACCATTATTCAACACTGTACTGGAAACTGTAGCCGGGAAAATTAGGCAAGATAAAAAATAAAAGTTATCCAAATTGGAAAGGAAGAAATATCTTAGTATATGTAGATGATAGGATCCAATATATATAAAATCATGAAAATTCCACAACAAAACTACTAGAGATAATATATGAATTCAGCAAAGTGGTGTGATACAATATTAACATGTAAAAATCAGTAGTGATTCTATACACTAGTCACAATCTGAAGAGGAAATCAAGGAAAAATTCCATTTACAATATCAACTAAAAAATTAGATACCTAAGAGTCAAAAATATAAAAGTTTATGCATAAAACTAAAAAACATCACTAAAAGAAATTAAAGAAGCTGTAAATAAATGGAAGGATATTACATGTTGATGGATTGAGAGAATAAATATTAAGATGTTGATTCTATCCAACCCAATTTACAGATTCAATGCAATCCCAATAAAAATCCCTACAGTCTTCTTTACAGAAGTGGAAAAGCCAATCATCAAATTTATGTGAAAGACCCAGGAGCCCATCATATCTAAAACTGTCTTGAAAACGAAGAACAAGGCTGAAGGACTCATACTTCCAAGTTTTAAAACATATTACAAAGCTACGGTATTCAAAATGGCATGGTACTGACAAAAAGACAGATATAGAGACCAATGGAATTGAATATAGAGATTTCAGAAATAGACTCTCATATTTGTGGTTTATTTATTTTTGACAGGTGGGTCAATTCCACTTAATGGGGAAAGAATAGTCCATTCAACAAATGGTCCTGGGAAAGCTAGACACCTACATGCAAAACAACAAAGGTGGAACTCTACATCACACCATATACCAGAATTAACTCAAAATAGATCAAAGACCCAAATATAAAAACCAAAACTATAAAACTCCTACAAGAAAACATAGGGAAACATCTTCAGGATTTTGTTTTAAATGACGGTTTCTTAGACTTTACACCAAAAGCATGAGCAACAAAAGAAAATATACATAAATAGGACTTCATCAAAATTAACTTTTGTGCATCAAACGAATTTATCATGAAAGTAAAAAGACAATCTACAGAATGGGAGAAAGTATTTGGAAACCACATATCTAATAAGGGTGTAATATCCAGAATATATAAAGAAAGCCTACAACTGAACAACAGAAAGACAAATAATCCAATTGAAAAATGGATGGAAGACTTGAATAGACATTTTTCCAAAGATGTTAAACAGATATTTAATAAGCACATGAAAAAATGCTCAACATCATTAGCCATTTTGGAAATGAAAATCAAAACCAAAATGAGATATCATGTAATACTTATAGAATGGCTACAATTAAAAACCAGAAAGTAAGAATTATTGGTGGGAATGCAAAATGGTGCAGCCACTAGGCAAAACATTTTGGCAGTTCCGCAATAAATGAAGTAAAGAATGACCTGGCAATCACATTTATAGGTATATACCCTAAAAATTGAAAGCAGAGATTCAAACAGATATTTGCACACCAATGTTCATGGTGGCATTATTCACAATTGCCAAAAGATAGAAGCAACCCAAGTGTCCATCAACTGATGAATGGATAAACAAAATAAGCTACATACATAAAATGGAATACTATTCAGTCATAAAAAGAAATGAAGATCTGACAACATGAATGAATATTGAAGACATCATGTTGAGTGAAATAAGCCAGACACAAAAGGACAAATATTGTATAATCTCACTGATATGAAAGAATTAGAATAAGCAAATTCATAGAGTCAGAAACTAGAATACAGGTTACCAGAGGCTGGATGGGAGTAGGGAATAGGAAGTGAATGCTTAATTCATAGATAGTTTCTGTTTAGGGTAATGGAAAAGTTTTAGTAATGGATGGTGGTGATGGTGCAACATTTAAATGTAATAAACACCACTGAATTACAATTTGAGTGTTGTTAAGAAGTGGAAAATTTAAGTTGTGTATATGTTACTAGAATAAAAAAGTTTTAGAAACCATAGGACTGTACAACACAAGCAGTGAACACTAATATAAATTGTGGACTATATTAAATAGTACAATTATAATAATATTCTTTCATCAATTACAACCACTTTACCATATTAATGCAAAGTGTTAATAATCAGTGGAGGTAGGGAGGTATATGGGAACTCTATACTTTCTGCATGATTTTCCTGTAAACCTACAACTTCTCTAATAAAATGTATATGAAACACTTGATCCTGTGCTGGAATGTAGATATGCTCCTCATAAACCAGCACTGACCATAAGACCAGAGAGACCCCCTAGTAGACGGTGAAGCACTAACATGGAAGGAACCTGGTCCTCAGGTGACTTCGTGGGCCTAAGATTTCCCTTGCAGATCAGTCACCTCAGGATTGTTACATGAACATGAAATAAACTTAGATCTTGTTTGAGTCATGCCATCTTGGGGTCTCTTTGTAGAGTAGCTTAGCTTATATCTATGTATTTACCACAGGTTTCAACATCACTAAATGTCTTTCTTCCATCAAAAGAAGTAATTACTATGCATTGTTGTGGTAGGATTAATTTGAATTTATATTTTGCATTTCAAGCCTTGACCAATAATCAAAATTAGTGTTATTTAAATATTTCTGTATACATCTCTGACGAAATGGGTAGTAAGCTTATTGAGAACAGACTTTTTTTTATTTCTTTGAAGTTCCCCCACCAAAAATAAATTGTACTAATGACAATACTATCTATGATTATGGTGTGTGCTCCCAGTTTATATGGGAGCAGAATGTTGGCTTTGGAGTTAGATATACCTTGGTTCAGTCCTCAGCTCTTAGACATATTAGACAAATTGCCTCAGCCCTATCCTTTCTGTATAAAGTACTAACAACATATTAGCTAATTAATAAATTCTATTCCAAGAATGTTCTATAAAATTTACAGACAACTACAAAACCATGTGAACAATGTTTTGTCATTCATCACAACTTAATTCTACCTTTCTTTTTCCCTTTCATTCAGATAAAACACATGCTACTTTGGAAGATTTTTAATGGTGTAATGGAATTTTGTTATTTTATATTCTCTAAAACATACTTTTTGCCTTAATATTGTAAAATCCACTGAAAAAGACTGTTGGGAAGTATAATTACAGATATGTCAGAACTATTTATATCAATATATTTTATTCTCTGAATAATCCTCAAAATAAGCCTGAAGATATTTCATAGTTTTAGATTATGATATTTCTCTTTTTAAAAAGTCAAAAACAATACAAAAACTCTATTTAGAATGTGCTGTATTGATGTAAACATTATTTACACACATTTATTATTTTGTTTTTAATATTAGTTAACATGAAAACTAAATTTAAATAAGAGAAATATAATTTTAGAGCTTTGGAATGCTCATTCTGTGTGTGGATAAAAAAATAAGCAAATTTCCTCCACTCTATCTGTAATTCAAAGAAAAATATTTAGCATCAGGACAAAAAAAAAAGGAAATAGAAGCCAAATATGAGACAAGTTTCCCTAACTGGATGAGATACTGGCACATGCTTACAAAGACTTGGGGGAAACCAGTTATGACCCTTATAATATTATAAACACATAAATTCATTCTCAAATATCACAGCAGGAGACAGACCTAATGAATGCTTGCATGTAAGTGCTACTATAAATGAACTAAAAATAGTTTATATGGTCAAATGCAGACTGTGACAAGGACATATATTAAGACAAGGACATACATAGTGAATCCAGTATGGAGTCAATAGGAGCTATGTCATAAAATGGAAATTAAATGTATTACAAAGAACACAAATACACAGTCAATCTTGAGGAAATTCAACAAAATTTTTAATGCTTCCAAATCATTCATACATCCATTCATTCAAAAATATTTGGTACAAAAAAACACAACACAACAAAACAAACAAACAAAAAAACATTGTATATATTCTCAGCAAAGCAAAAGTAATGACTTAAGTCCTTGTTGCCTTTAGGATGGGTGAATGCTCTGCTTAGACTCCCCTCCTGATCTCTTGAAGAGCCATCAGGAAGCACATATTCTGCATTCTCAATGTTACTTGAATATATAAAAGCGTTCATTGCTGTGCAGAAGCAGGCTTGTTGTTGCCCAGTCCTGCTGGGTCTCTGTGGATGGATCTGCTTAGTGCTGTGGTTCAATGTTAGGTACCTTTTTCTTTCTGCAAACCACAACCACGTCTCCCAAAAACCACAACCATGTCTCCCAACATCTCTGTCAATAAAAAATTTGATATCTGGGGGAAAAAATAGGCATTCAACGGTTAAAATGGCAAATTTTATATTGTATGTGTTTTACCACAATAAAAAAAAAATGAATTTTGATCACACCATCTCTTGAAGTTACCAACAATGAATGAATTCAAATTTATCCTGAATATTGTCCAACTCCTTTATTTGCCATCTTAGCAAGGATGTATCAGGAAAAATATGTTACTGCTAGTGGGAATGTACATTATCACCCAATTTTGTAAAGAAATTTATTAATAAGACACAAGAGCCTTGCAAACTGAAGTCAATAATCTAGTGATTCCATTTTTAGAAATCTATCCCAAGGAAATAATTGCAAATGTGACCAAACACTCATGGAAACAATGTTTTACAGCAGCATTATTTAAATAACAGAGTTCAAAGTAATCTAAATATTCCAATATAATAAGTTGAATAAATCCAACATGTAAGTGAAATATTTAAGATAATAGTTTGTGAAGTACTTTTAAATATTTTGTAAAATGTTTATGATATAAGTTTAAGTGAGAAATTTTCAGAATTATCTTTTAAAAAATATATCTTAATTATGCAGAAATATTAGCTGAAAATAATAAAAGATTTTTACATTCTTCTTTATGCTTTCCTGTATTTCCTCCAACTTTTATATTGAGAATTCTTATATTTATGAGTTAAATAATAAGTATTCTTTTTAAAAATATGTCTCGAATCTCTGCTTTAATCTTGAATTTCACTATCTGTACAATAAATACAGAGAAACTTGAGAAAAGTATCTCCAGTGTGTAACAAGAGATTATACAAAATACCCTAAAAGATGGTTTCCATATTCATACCTTTGTTTTATACTTTTAGCATTTTTAGTGGGATTTATCTTCTCTCTTACCCTCTCTTGATTAAGAAGCACCTTCCTTTCACCTTTCATTTTCCCTTGGTAGTTGCCTCCACATTTTCCCCCATTCTATTTGCACTGTGCCCCAATGCTCATGTTAAAGTAGAAAATATAACATCTGGGTTTCTGAAAATGTAATCACTGTAAGAACAAAGCCATGAAAGATGGATTTTATTTTATTACAGACTATTGTTCAATCACACTACTTTCTTTTGTCACATAAGCACACATGGCAAACAAAACTTACTGAAACATAGGCTTTTCTCTCCCTCTCTCAAAAGTGTCTGTACATAATGACAAAATTTAAAAAGAAATGAGAAAACCATCTGGAATTTTGCTTCTCCTAACATACATAAAGGACAAAACTAGGGGCAGAAGACTACTTATTCAGAATATTGTCTCAGCACTTTACAATAGAACATTTTTGTGATGATGGCAAAGTTCTGTATCTGTGCTGCCCAAAATCACAGTCACCAGTCGCATGTGGCCATTTAGCACTTGAAATGTGGCCAGTGTGAGTAAAGAACTGAACTTTAAATTTTATTTAATTATAATTAATTTAAATTTACATAGCAAAATATGCCTGCTGGCTACTACATTGTACATGTGAGTCTCCCTCAAATTTAGCCTGAATTCATGATAAACATGTATGGATTTAGTATCACTATTTAGCTATATTTTCTTATTATCTACTATTAAAAAGAATCTTATCATTTCACTAAAGTCAAGGGATGATAGATCTTATTATTGCCAAATTCAGTCACATTTGGAAAATACGACAATTTTAAAAATATAATAAGAAAGTCATATTACAATAATTCCCTATAGTACCAAATATTTGCATAATAAAAGTAAAAATGACAAAATTAAATTCAGCAGTTGGAAAAATGCCAAAAAAAGGAAAGAAAAGTAAAAGAAAAACCCTGTATATCCATGTTAAATCTAAGAAATTAAATGGGATTGAGTCATTTTTTAAAAAGTTACAAATTATAACTACCAAGCAAATTCCACTCACATAAGTGTGGTACATTGTATTTAACAGAATCTGAATAGATATTTTTATAATAAAGTTCAGATTATTACTTTATAAAAGTTGTAAGTCTTTGCTTAAGGTAACAATTTTGAAATATAGGTAAATAAGAATAAGAAAATCTCTATATTCCAATTAACTAAAGACAATATTATCATTATGTGTTAATATTTTCCAAATAGTTGTGCAATATTATTTTTGAAACTCTTCATAAATATTTTAAATTATTGCGTAGTATTCTATTAAGCAGTTAGGCAACATTTTACTTAACCAAATTCCATTTTTGGGTATTTAGGTTATTTCCAGTATTTGACATTAAAATAAGGCTAGGATAAACATTCACCATTTTTAAAATCTGGCTTGCTAGCATCAACAATAAGTATGGTTCTTTCCCACAAAGAAACTATATCTTGGGCATATTTTGAGAATATACTATAATGACAATTTCTAGACAAAAGGGGAAGAAAAGGATTCTGCAAAACTGGGATAACTTGAATTTAGACCTGCCTTACTGCTAATACGCAACACAAAAGTTGCTGTTAGTTATTCACTGTGTTTTAGGTGAAATTATAACACAGAGAGAATTCCATATATTTTCTCTTCTTGTTCAGAAACAGCAGTTTACCTTTTTCAAACCTGTTTAAAAATGTATATACACAGGTTGCTGATCTGATGTCCCTCAACAATAAATGTTTCTTGTCAACAAGGAAACCATAGGAGGGAATCCTCCATTTCTTTTTGGTCTTACTTCTTCTGAGGAAAGGGGAAAGCTAGCCATACGATCCTACAGGTTCACGAGCGACTGATTCCCAAATCTCCACCTCTTTCAGGATTTAAATGTATTCTTCATATCAAGTAACAGATAATTTGGAGATGTTGAAACTATTTCCAATTTTAAAAGCTAATAAATTTACGGTTTCTCAGACTTAGGGTTTTCAATTAATGAAAATGAAGATAAACAGGTCCATTACTAGTCTTGTCCTCAAAGGATTTATTTGGTAAGCTCTCTGCGATGGTAAAGCATGGAGCTAAAGAACAACAAAAAATAACAACAATCACCACAATATGCTTTAAAGATGAGGCACTCAACCATTTAGAGGGGAAGAAAAACTATACCACACTGATCAGACGTAAAGTGAACAAGACAAAGAAACAAGACGCTGCTTTATTTTTACTTACATTTCATATATTCATCATCAGTGTTTATCAGATACTGAGCAATTCTAGTGGCAAATTAATACCAATAGAGCCTCATATTATTTATTCACACTTTACTTCCAATTAAGAATATATAGTATTCCATGTATTTTTGCTTAACTATAATTTTTGATAGTTTAGAAGATAATAAAATTCAATTTAAAAGCTAAAACAAAAGCCTAAATGGTGTGCTTTCTATTTTGTGAATCACAGGCGCTGCTTTACTGATACAACAGCCAAGATTCTAAGCTGACATAAAAGCAAAAAAAAAAAAAAAAATCATCTGAAATGACAGCAGCAGCTGCAGCATCTGCCTCTAAATTAGGCTGTGTTTCAAAGTCTGGACTCAACTGCTAAGCAGTATAAAGACCCAGGAGGAAGGCTGCCCAGAAAAGAGTGAGCCTTCCAACCTAACACATCAAAGTAACACATGCTAGGAAGAGCAATAAACGCATGTGGCCCACATTCACGTGCCGCCTAATTGCGCTGGGCTCAAGAAATCAAGACAAACCTTCAGCTGACTCCTAGTTTAAGCGAGGATTTGAGATCTTTTCTATGCAGAGAGCTGACACAAATTGGTTGCAGATTAGAGTCTGACTCTGCAATAAAGCATCCCATAATTTTAAAAAATGGCCATTTTGGTGTCATATGACATCTTCAAAACACTGACTTCTTAATGTACTAACATATAAACTAACCATTAGGTATAAATAACAGTTAAAAAATAAGCTTCATGAACGAAGCAAGCCTTAATTTGTACATTCAAGAATAGATGCTTAGAGGAAAGCCTTTTTCATTTGTTTTGCATTTTAATTACCAATTTTGAGAGCATTTGTCTTCTAAAGCATAAGCTATTTAAGAAGATCTTAGGATACTAATATCTATTAAGAAAGGGGAGAAACAGTTACATGTTTTAGAAGCGATTTTTAGTAGAAATGCCTATTGCCATCACGTTTGCATTAAAGGATCATTACTATATACAGATGATGTAATATATTTAGTAGCACAATTTGCAAATAGATATATAGCAACACACATAAGAAAAGCTTAATATACTACAACTCTGAATTCTTTTATTCTGGGTTCATATCCTTTATGCTCTTTACTGTATTTTGCAGCACAATGCCCTATTATTCTACAAAATACTCTTCTGTATGTGTAAATTGCCAAAGTTAACTTACACAATTACCTGAGGAGACTTTAATTATAAGTAGTGGAAGGCTGATAATTAAGCCCATTAAGTGAAATATGCATGAGTTTTCACTGAACATATGCACTAAAAGAAAAACCTCAGAAATATGCAGTGTAATTATAATAGGTAAGAATGGAAAGAGAAAAATGCATCACCCCTAAAATTCAAAAAAAATGACCATAACTTAACTAAGTAAATAGATTGGAAGGCATTGCAGGGTCAGAAAACGTTAGTGCTCAAGTGATATGCCTCATAAAAGAGACTTTGCTAGAGTACTGATACAGCCCTATCATATATTAAGAACCTATCCTCAGAATTCTGATGAAGATCAAGTTCCACTGATATTAATCAGCTCAGAATTTATGTCCAGAAGAAATAATAGGATGAGTGACATTATCTCAAATCTTGGAAAATATAAGCATTGAGTAATTTGCAGAGGGTGGATCATTTCATGGACCATTTTTTCTTATGGGAGAAATTGACAGAATTTTTTTAAAAATAATTACAACCAATTCATGCAATACCCTCCATAACTAATATCTGGTGGTAATTGTGGCCTCCAATAGGAAGAAAAAAAATATTCTTTAATCTTTGTGACAGTTCTGGTTGCCATGCCTCTCAATTCATCCTCACATTCCATAATGACACAGGATTGTCATTTGAGGGGCTGCATTTGCTGCGCGGGCCAGGAAAGCTCAGCTTTGAGGAGCAGTCAGAGAAGTTCTCCCACCCTTCCTCATCCCTTCCAAGGGGCACTTTGGAGCTGGTCTGTGCCCCATTTTGGTATGTTGTATTTTCATTTTCATTTGCCTTATGATATTTCCTAATTTCACTTCTGATTTCCTCTTTAACCCACTGGTTGTTGAAGAGTATGTTGTTCAATTTCCACATATTTGTGAATTTTCCATTTCTCTCTCTGTAATTTATTTCTATCTTCATTCCATTTTGGCTGGAGAATATATTTTGTATGATTTCAATATTTTTTTAACTTATTGTGACTTGTTTTGTGACCCAACATGTGATCTGTGCTGGAGAACATTCCATATGCCTTCAAGAAAATAGTGTATTCTGTTTTTGTTCGGTGAAGTGTTCTACATGTCTGTTAGGTCTAGAATGTTTAGAGTATCATTCAAGTCTTGTACTTCATATTGATCTTCTGACTAGATGTTCTAACCATTAATGACAGTGGTGTATTAAAGTCTCCTACTATTAATGTAAAACCATCAATTTCTCCTTTAAAATCTGCCAGGATTTGCTTCCCATATTTTGGGGCTCTGTTCTTCAGTTCATATACATTCATAATTAAATCCTCTTGTTGAAATATGCCCTTTATCAGTATATGATGACCATCTTTGTCCTTTGTAACTGCTTTTTACTTAAAATCTATTTTATCTGATATTAGTATACCTACCCCGGCTCTCTTTTGGTTACTACTTGCATGGTCTATTGTTTTCCATCCTTTCCCTCCTCAATCTTCTTATATCTTTGAATGTAAGGTGAGTCTTTTGCAGACAGCATATAATAGGGTTATGCTTTTTTGTCTATTCTGAAAATCTCTTCCTTTTGATGGAGAGTTTCATACATTTACATTTAATATCACTGCTTATATTACAGGAGTTTTTTCTGCCATTTTGATATTTAGTCTTTGTAAGCCTAATGCCTTTTTGTCCCTCACTTTCTTTAATGCCTACTTTTATATTTTTGATTATTCATTTTGTACAATATTGAGTGCCTTCTTATTTCTATCTGGATAGATTTTTCAACATACCAAAATTGATGGGATTCAGTGAGGCAGTGCTGAGAGGGAAATTTATAGCTCTACATTAAGAAAGAAGAATGACTTCATATGAGAGACTTAACCTCAAGACTGGAAGAACTAGAAAAAGAAGAGCAAACTAAATCTAAAACAAACAGAAGGAAGGCAATAAAGATTCGAGTGGAGGTAAATGAAATAGAAAACAAAAAACAATAGAATCAACAATACTAAAAGTTGATTCTTCAAAAAAAATTAAAAAATTAACATACATTTAGCTAGACTGACAAAGGAAAAAAGAAAGAGGATGTGAATAACTAAAATCAGCAATGAAAAGGAGTACATTACTACCAACCTTGCTGAAATGAAAAGGACAAACTAAGGATACTATGACCAATGATATGCCGATAAATTAGATAACTTAGATGAAATAGGCAAATTCTTAGAAATAAACAAACTACCTACATTGACTCCAGAAGAAATAGGAGATCTCAACAAACCAACTATTAATAAAGAGATTGAATAAGTAATCAAAAACTTCTCAGCAAATAAAAGCCCAGGACTAGATGGCTTCAGAGGGGAATTCTACCAAAATTCCAAGAAGAAAACTCTAATTCTGCTCAACCTCTTCCAAAAAATTGAAGAGGAGGGAACACTCCCTAATTTATTCTACAAGGCCAGCATTACCCTCAAACCACAGCCAGAAAAAAACTAACACAAGAAAAGAAAACTACAGACCAATATCTCTTATGAATATAGAGCAAAAATCCTCAACAAAATACTCACAAACTGAATCTAACATCATATTAAATGAATCATACACCATGATTAAGTGGGATTTATCACTTAAGCAAGGGTGGTTATCATAAGTTAAGCAAGGGGGGTTAAGCAAGGGTGATTCAACATAAGTAAGTCAATTAATGTAATACACCACATTAACAGAAAGAAGGGGGGAAAAAACTACATAATCATCTCAGTAGATGCTGAAAAGGCATCTGATAAAATCCAGCTTCCCATCTTTATAAAAACACTTAGAACACCAGGAATAGAGGGAAACTTCCTCAACATGATAAAGGACGTATATGAATAGCCCACAGCTAACATTCTACTTAATGGTGAAAGATTGAAAGCTTTCCTTCTAAAATCAGGAACCCATTGACACCACCATTATTCAACATTGTATTGGAAGTTCTTGGCCAGAGTAATTAAGAGCAATTAAGCAAGAAAAAGAAATTAAAAATCATCCAAATTGAAAAGGAATAAGTAAAACTTTCCCTATTTGCAGATGATACAGTCCTACATACAGAAAGTGGAAAATCCCCAGCAAAGCTCCCAGAGCTAATAAATGAATTCAACAAAGTGGCAGGGTACAAGATCAGCTCCCAAATATCAGTAGTATTTCTATTCACAAGCAATGAACAATCAGAAGAAGAAATCAAGAAAAAATCTATTCAAAATAACAACTAAAGATTCAGATATCTAGGAATAAATCTAACCAAGGATGTAAAGGACTTGTCCACAGAAAACAACAAAACATTGCTGAAAACAATCAAATAAGACCTAAGTAAATGGAAGGACATTCTGTGTTCACAGATTAGAAGACTAAATATCATTAAGATGGCAATCCTACCCAAAGAAATTTATAGATTCAATGCTATCCCAATCAAAATCCCAACAACCTTCTTTGAAGAAATGGAAAAGCCAATCAAACTTATATAGAAGGATAAGGGGCCCCAAATAGCACAAAAGAAATCTTGAAAAAGAAGAGTGAAGATGGGGGACTCACGTTTTCCAATCTTAAAACTTATTACAAAGCCACAATAATCAAAACAGCAAGGTACTGGCATAAGGACAGACATAAATACAAATGGAATCAAAATGAGAGCTCAGAAATCAACTGTCATATACACGGCCATCAGAATTTTGACAAGGGGTAAAGACCACTCAATTGGGAAAGAATAGTCTCTTCACAAATGGGTATTAGGAAAACTGGATTTCCATTTGCAAACAAGAAAAAAATGGATCAAAGAGCTATATATAGGAGCTAGAACTATTAAACTCCTAAAAGAAAATGTAGAGAGGAGAACCTAAGATGGTGGCTAGGAGAGACAGGGCAAAAAAAAACAGCTCCATGAAAAATACTAGATAAAAGCAGAAAGTGACCCAGAAACACAAGTTTCAGCGATGCACCAGCTGGACAAGGTCTGCTAAATCCACAGGGACCATGCACTTGGTGAAACCGGGGGTCTACATTCTGAAACAAGTGAGTAAGCCTACTGAATGTCCAGCAGCCATGCTGCAGCATGGGGAAACTGTGGGTTGGCATTTGGGGTGGACTAGTTCTTTTTTAAAAAACCCAAAAGCAGCTGCAGATATGGCAACAAGAACCACACAGTGAAGTGTGGCAGGAATAGGCTGTGTGAATGCCTCAATATCTGGTGTGGAAGACAGCCTTTCACACACCTGCTGCTAATTGCCTTGGAGCTGAGCCAAAAGGGGAAAATAACCACACCCCTTGCAATCATCTTCCTGGCGGGCTGGGAATGCTCCTACCTGGTGCTGGAGCCACAGCCCAGAGCTGCACCAAAAAATCCAGTGCTACGGGAAGTGTTTCCAGCAACATGCGCACATGCCACAATATCGGGTGTGGACGATAGCCTTTTGCACACCCACAGCTAATTGTCCTGGAGCTGGGAAATTAAAGGAGGAAATTAACATGCTCCATACAGTCATCTTTACAGCAGGCTGGGAATGCACCTACATGGCCCAGCAGCCCAGAACTTCCCTTGAGGGATGGTGCACACTTGTGACATAGCACAACCTTCCCTCAGCAGAGGCCCTAGAAAGGCACAGCTTGGAAGACAGACCCACTCAGATATCCCAGGGACCATACGCCAATACCAAGGACTTGTGGGTAAGCAGCAGAGACAGTCTGCAGTGAGGCTGAAATGAATGTTTAGACTCTTGCAACAGCCTTAAATATCCAGGAACACCTGGGAGGTTTGATTATTAAAGCTGCCCTCCCCCAGCCCCAACCACTCAGACACACATCCCACATTCACAGGGGACAGCACCAATAACACACCCAAACTTGGTGCACCAATTGGACCCCACAAGAATCAGACCCCCACACACCACAAAGACAAAGTTGGGGAGAACTGACTTGAGGGGAATAGGTGACTCACAGACACCATCTCCTGGTTAATTAGAGAAAGTGTACACCACCAAGCTGTAGATCTGACAAATTAGAGATTAGGCTTTGAATAATCCTACATATCCTAAAAGAACCCTATTAAGTAAAGCAAATGCCAAGAGGCCAAAAACAACAGAAAATTTTAAAGCATATGAAAAAAACAGATGATATGGATAACCCAAACCCAAACACCCAAATCAAAAGATCAGAGGAGACACAGTACTTGGAACAATTAATCAAAGAACTAAAGACAAACAATGAGAGCATGGCACAGGATATAAACAACATGATGAAGACCCTAGAAGAGCATAAAGAAGAAATTGAAAGAGTAAATTTAAAAAAAAAAAATGATCTTATGGAAATAAAAGAAACTGTTGGCCAAATTAAAAAGACTCTGGATAATCATAATACAAGACTAGAGGAAACTGAACAACAAATCAGTGACCTTGAGGGCTGCAGAACAGAAAATGAAAGAACAAAAGAAAGAATGGGGAAAAAAATTGAAAAACTCAAAATGGACTTCAGGGATATGATAGATAAAATGAAACATCCAAATATAAGACTCATTGGTGTCCCAGAAGGGGAAGAGAAGGGTAAAGGTCTAGAAAGAATATTCAAAGAAATTGTTGGGGAAAACTTACCAAACCTTCTGCACAATATTAATACACAAAGCATAAATGCCCAGCAAACTCCAAATAGAATAATTCCAAGTAAACTCACTCCAAGACATATTCTGATCAGACTGTCAAATACTGAAGAGAAGGAGCAAGTTCTGAAAGCAGCAAGAGAGAAGCAATTCACCACATACAAAGGAAACAGCATAAGACTAAGTAGTGAATACTCAGCAGCCACCATGGAGGCGAGAAGGCAGTGGCATGACATATTTAAAATTCTGAGAAAGAAAAATTTCCAACCAAGAATACTTTATCCAGAAAAGCTTCAAATTGGAGGGAGAGCTCAAATTTTTCACAGACAAGCAAATCCTGAGAGATTTTGCTAATAAAAGACCTGCCCTACTTCAGATACTAAAGGGAGCCCTGCAGACAGAGAAACAAAGAAAGGAGAGAGAGATATGGAGAAAGATTCAGTACTAAAGAGATTCAATATTGATTCATTAAAGGACAATAAGAGAGAGATGGAAAAAATATATATGACAAACATAAACCAAAGGACAAGATGGCTGATTCAAGAAATGCCTTCATGGTTATAACGTTGAATGTAAATCGATTAAACTCCCCAATTAAAAGATATAGATTCGCAGAATGGATCAAAAAATGTGAACCATCAATATATTGCATACGAGAGACTCATCTTAGACACAGGGACACAAAGAAACTGAAAGTGAAAGGATGGGAAAAATTATTTCATGCAAGCTACAGCCAAAAGAAAGCAGGAGTAGCAATATTAATCTCAGATAAAATAGACTTTAAATGCAAGGATGTTAGGAGAGACAAAGAAGGCCACTACATACTAATAAAAGGGGCAATTCAACAAGAAGAAGTAACAATCATAAATGTTTATGCACCCAATCATGGTGACATAAAATAGATGAGAAAATACTGGCAAAACTAAAGGGAGCAATGGATGTTTCCACAATAATTCTGAAAGACTTCAACACATCACTCTCTCCTATAGATAGATCAACCAGACAGAAGACCAATAAGGAAACTGAAAACCTAAACAATCTGATAAATGAATTTGATTTAACAGACATATATAGAACATCACATCCCAAATCACCAGGATACACATTCTTCTCTAGTGATCACAGAACTTTCTCCAGAATAGACCATATGCTGGGACATAAAACAAGCCTCAATAAATTTAACAAAATTGAAATTATTCAAAGCACGTTCTCTGACCATAATGGAATACAATTAGAAGTCAATAACCATCAGAGACTTAGAAAATTCACAAACACCTGGAGGTTAAACAACACACTCCTAAAATAAATGGTTTCTAATATAGAATGTAGGGGAACTAGTGAGAGAGAGCAATTGGTGAAGGGGGAACGATAGCCCAATAAGAACAGATAAGCTATTGTGGGTGAGTTTAACGTTCTGGGAATGCCCAGGAATGACTACGGTTTGCTACTTCCTGGTGGGTGTGGTGGGAACAAGTTCACAGAAATGTTCCTGTATTGGGTTATTTTTTTGGGGTAGAGTAGGAACGTGTTGGACTCCCTTGTTATGGTTTGTTTGAAATGTTTTTTTTATTGTATGTTTTTTTTTATTTTTTTTTTATATAGTTGATTTTTTAAAAAAGTTAATTGTAAAAAATACGCAGAGCCTCCTTGAGATGCTGGTGGAGAATGCAGGGGTGTTGGGCTTCCCCACCTTGATGGTTGCTGATGTGCTCACAGACATAGGGGACTGGTGGTTTGATGGGCTGGACCCTCTGCCATAGGAGTTGCCCTTGGGATGACTTTTGCTGCAGGGGAGAGGCTAGGCCTCCCTATAATTGTGCCTAAGAGCCTTCTCCTGAATGCCTCTTTGTTGCTCAGATGTGGCCCTCTCTGTCTAGATAAGCCAACTTGGCAGGTGAAATTACTACCCTCCCCCCTACATGGTATCTGACACCCAGGGGAGTGACTCCCCTGGCAACATGGGAATATGACTCCCGGGGAGGAATCTAGACCTGGCATCGTGGGGTGGAGAACATCTTCTTGACCAAAAGGGGGATGTGAAAGGAAATGAAATAAGTTTCAGTGGCAGAAAGATTCCAAAAGGAGCTGAGAGGTCACTCTGGTGGGCACTCTTATGCACAATATAGACAACCCTTTTTAGGTTCTAATAAATTGGAATAGCTAGCAGTAAATACCCAAAACTATCAAACTACAGCCCAGAACCCATGAATCTTGAAGACGATTGTATAAAAATGTAGCTTATGAGGGGTGACAATGGGATTGGAAAAGCCATGTGGACCACACTCCCCTTTGCCTAGTTTATGGATGGATGAGTAGAAAAATGGGGGAAGAAAAAAAAAAAAAAGGAGAAAAAGGCACCCAGTGTTCTTTTTTATGTTAATTGTTCTTTTTCACTTTAATTTTTATTCTTATTATTTTTGTGTGTGTGGTAATGAAAATGTCAAAAATTAATTTTGGTGATGAATGCACAACAATATAATAGTACTGTAAACAACTGAATGTATGCTTTGTTTTTTTTTTAATATTCATTTTATTGAGATATTCACATACCACACATACAAAACAAATCGTACATTCGATTGTTCACAGTACCATTACATAGTTGTACATTCATCACCAAAATCAATCCCCAACACCCTCATTACCACACACACAAAAATAATCAGAATAATAATTAAAGTGAAAAAGAGCAACTAAAGTAAAAAAGGACACTGGGCGCCCTTGTCTGTTTGTTTGTTTCCTTCCCCCACCTTTCCGCTCATCCATCCACAAACTAGACAAAGGGGAGTGTGATCCCCATGGCCCCCCCAATCCCACTGTCCCCCCCATAAGCCACATTTTTATACAATTGTCTTCAAGATTCATGGGTTCTGGGCTGCAGCCTGACAGTTTCAGGCATCCACCACCAGCTACCCCAACTCATCAGAACCCAAAAAGTGTTGTCTATATTGTGCATAAGAGTGCCCACCAGAGTGACCTCTCAGCTCCCCTTGGAATCTGTCCGCCACTGAAGCTTATTTCATTTTCCTTCACATCCCGCCCCCCCCGGTCAAGAATATGTTCTCCATCCCATGATGCCGGGTCTACATTCCCCCCAGGGAGCCACATTCCACGCTGCCAGGGAGATTCACTACCCTGGGTGTCTGATCCCAAGTAGAGGGGAGGGCAGCAACCCCACCTTTCAAATTGGCCTATGTATGCTTTGTTTTGTATGACTGCATGGTATGTGAATATATCTCAATAAATATGAGTAAAAAAAAAAAAAGAAAGAAAATGTAGAGAAGCATCTGTTTTGGGCAGTGATTTCTTAGACTTTACACCCAAAGCACAAGTAACAAAAGAAACTATATGTAGATGGGACCTCACCAAAGTTAAAAACTTTTTGCCCACAGAGGACTTTATCATGAATGTAAAATGACAACCTACACAATAGGAGAAAATATTTGGGAACCATGTATCCAATAATGGTTTAATATCCTGAATACAGAAAGAAATCCTTCAACTTAACAACTAAAAGACAAACAACCCAATTTAAAAATGGGCAAAAGACTTGAATAGACATCTTTCCAATGAAGATGTACAAATGGCCAAAAAGCACAGGAAAAAATGCACAACATCATGAGCCATCACAGAAATGCAAATAAAACCACAATTAAATAACATCGCACATCTATTAGAATGGCTGCTATTTTTAGATGGAAAATAACCAGTCTTGGAGAGGATGTGGAGAAATAGGAACATTCATTATTTGCTGGTGGCAATGTAAAATGGTGCAATCACTGTGGAAGACAGTTTTATGGTTCCTCAAAACTAAGTATAGAGCTACCATATGACCCAGCAATACCAGTAGCTGGTTGTATTAGTTAGGGTTCTGTAGGGAAACAGAATCAGTGTGAGGTATCTATGAATATAAGATGTATAAAAGTGACTCACACAACTGTGGGTATGCATGAGTCCAAATTCTGTAGGGCAGTCAGCAAACTGGCAACTCCAATAAAGACGTTTGATGAACTCCTCAGGAAACAAACTGGCAAGTTCAATGAACTCCTCAGGAAATGAACTGGCAACTTCAACGAACTCCTCAGGAAATGCTTCGCTGGTCAGCTGAAGAAGAAGTGAAGGTCCTCTGTCTGTCTCGCTTAAAAGTCTTCAACTGATTGATTGGATTAAATCCAGCCAACTGCATTCTCTCATTGTGGAAAACACACCCTTCGTTGAGTCATCAGTCACAGCTGCAGCCAATTGACTGCTGATTTAATAAACAAGCCTGTTAGTTTATTAACCAGCCGCAAAAGTCCTCACAGCAATGGTTATGTCAGTGCTTGCTTGACCAGACAGCTGGGTACCATCACCTGGCCAAGTTGACACATGAACCTAACCATCACATGGTACACACCCAAAAAATTGAAAGGAGGGACTCAAACAGATATTTGCGCACTGATTTTCATAATGGCATTACTCACAATTGCCAAATCATGGAAGCAATCCAAGTGTCCATCAACTGATGAATGGATAAAATATAACATATACATACCATGTAATATTATTTAGCCATAAAAATGAATGAAGTCCTGATTTTTGCACTAATATAGATGAACCTTGAAAACATCATGTTGAGTGAAATAATCCAGACTCAAAAGGTCAAATATTGAATATCACCATTTTGAAACAATTAGAATAAACCAACTCATAGAGTCAGAATATAGAATGTTGGTTACCAAGGGGTGAAGTGGGGATAGAGAATGAGAAATGTACAGAGTTCCTATTTGGAATAAGAGAAATGTTTTGGTAATGAAGGGTAGTATGGGTAGCACAAAATTGTGAATGCAACCAACAGCACTGAAATATATATTTGAAAATGATTAAAGAGGGTATTGTTAGATTATATGTGTGATAACAGAATACAAATGTAAAAAAAAAAAAAAAAAAAAAACATGGAATTACACTACACAAACAGTGGACCCTAAGGTAAACAGTGGACATTAGTTAGTAGTACAGTTATAAAAATGTACTCTCATCAATTGTAACAAATGTTTCATACCAATACAAGGTATATGGGATGGTATGGGGGGTATATGGGAATCCTGTATTTTAAGCATGATCGTTCAATAGACCTACATCTTCTCTCATAAATAAAAAAATTAAACAAAAAGTCTCATATACTTCTCTAACTACATCAGCTCTAATATCACCTTAATTAAATTGAGATTTCTTTATTTTTCCCTTGTTTTAAAGAGAATATATTCTACTTTTTGATATGCAATAAATATTGTATGGATACTAATCCATTATAAGCCCTCTGGTTTTGACAGGAAAGACGCGTTGATAGGAAAGAAACTTTGATATTATTAATTGTTGTCAAAAATAAAGCCCCTGTTAAAGAACATGAAACACAGCTATTTATGTTCTTATTAGAAGACTTCCAAATCAAAATGCTATTTTCAATACTGCTACAAAGAAAAGCAATTGATTCTGTCAGGATATAATTGAAGTACCTACTGCATGTCAAAATATTCTTTTCCACCTCCTACCAGTTGCTGAAGCCAAAATAAAGAGATATTTGGTAAAATTCCAATTTTCTAATAGAAACTCTTACAGGCTAACCCTTTTGTGTTGTTTCTCATCAATTTCACTTCTGTTTTGTTTCTCCTTACTAAGAAAATTCATAAAAATAAAAATAAAAAACATTTTCCCTCTGTGTAAAGAAGACTGATATTTTTATGATGGTCTGGCTGTAAGGACCCATGTACTAGATCCAGAGGATTGACGAGATTAGACGCCATTGGGACTAGTATTGGCAATTGGAGAGCAGATACGCACCTTGTTACTTTTGCATAGGTTCTAGGGCCCAAAATCATGTTTGGCTTCTGGAATTTCAGTAGCTCTCCAGAGATTTAGGTTACAAGGAGGTCAAAAGGATGTGAGTCATTTTGAGAAGATGTGCCCTCTTAAAAGTGTTGAGTACCTCTTGGGATCCCCATAAAATTTGCAATCAACCAGAGGGCTGCTAGTGATGATGGACAGACTAATATAACCCGAAGGATAACACAAGTATATCCCTTATCAGGATAAATAGAAATATATGTTGAATTCTCTCCTCTGCGATGTAATGAACAACCGAAGCTGGCTATGGACTAAAGTAGGTCCTGTAAGATTACTTTACTCTTAATATTCCCAAACCTTTCTGTGCTTTGGTAAAGATGAACTTAGGGTGCCCTTTCTAGCTATGATATCTGAATCCATATTTGGTAGCCAATTATTTCCAAAAAGCACATCTCATTTTTGAAAAATTCAAAGTACCAAAATGTGACTTTAACAGTTTGTATATTAATAGTAAAATGTAGACTAAAATTTTAAGAAAACATTTATGAGCCAGGGATTGTGAGAGGTGATTTAAATGCATAATGTTACTTATCGTCACAATGTCCCATTGGTAAGTATTAAGTGATGGAAACAAGATTGGAAGCCAGGCAATCTAAGTTCAGATCTCTGGGAAGTCTCCAAAATATCTGACCAGGGCTTTGGTTGGTGTGTTCAATATTATCATCATTATCATTAAATACATGAAGTAATCAAAGTATAACTTTATTTTTCTCTCCTATAATCACTTTAAAATTTATATAAAGGATTAATTTCCTGCTCCTGGAAAAAAAAATGCAGGAGCTTTTCTGCTCACTTTTAGGCGACAGATAACTGTACAACCACCATATGTCTCAAATACAGGGCTCTTTAAAGGCTCCCATCACTGGGGACCTCTCTTCTAAAATTCCCTTGACTTGCCTGGGTGCATTTCTCCTCAGGGTGGTGCTTGTAACTCCTTCAATGTTCCCTACTAATCCAACGTTCTTATCCAGCTTCTTGCTGCTGAGATTCCTTTTCTAACCATCATAATAAACAGTCCACAAAAGAACCCCATGCCAGCTCTCCCTCCCAAATGACTCAACCTGGTCTATAAAACCCACACATTCTTTTTCTTGACAAAATGTGGACGTGCAGGCTGATCACAATGCAGTTTTACTATCCTAGGGTCACAGACTGCTCTAAGCTCTCTCAATCTTAAGTCATGCATGAGTCTACTGTGTCTCCTTGTTGCAGGGAAACATGCCAGGCACTCCAAATAGGCCCATCAAAGCACCCCTTCATTAGATTTGAGATGAAGGAAGTAGCCCTCCCACTAATTCACCTTTGATGGTGAGGGAACTCACAGCAAGGCAATAGCTTTTTTCCCAATAACTTTGTTTACTAAATTCTGCCTCTTTCTTTCCCCTCTCTCTACATCTTTATAATCTCAAAGTAAGCCAAGGCATTCAACAATCATGGAGTTGATTCTCAGCTGTTTCCTTAGTAAATTCAACTTATGGTGGTGTATCTTGTGCTTATTTTTACACTTGATATCTATTCTACTGGCATCAAATTAAAAAACGAGGCAGTAAGAGTACCTAACATCCTAATCTACTTATTGAGCATCTACTATGCTGTGGGTACAAAGCCCCATGCTCTAGGCACAATGTATAACCTAATCACTACCTTTTATGTTAGTTATTGTTTATTTCCATTTTACAAATGAATAAAGTTGAAATTAAGCCCTGTCTTCATCCAGCAACTGCTTATTGCTTTCATATTAGACACAAAGCAATCTTTTGTGATGGAAATTTTTTACATGAATAAGACAAAGACATAATCCCCACTATATAAAAAAAGTTACACATTGGTAAGAGAGTTGGACAAGTAAAGAGATAATTAAAATTCCAAGGGTTGAGTGTTGTAATATAAGTTAACACATATTTGGGAGAACATAGGAGGGACACTTAACCTAGCCTGATAGCCAGGGAAAAAAGAATTTAAAGGAGGGGATTCTATTCAGATAACTTATCAAAAGAAGGTACTGTCTCCAGATTCCATAAATGTTGGACAAGTGAAGAAAAGATAGAGTGGAACCCAGGTAGGGTGTAGTGGATACTACTGGTTACAAACCCCATGTTCTTCCTCTTCCTTATTCCTTCGTAACAGAATTCCAATTTTGTTCAGGCATCCACCCTTCTCGTTTACAGTCATTTGCCCCAGAAGAAGCAAGGCCCTACCCCCAGATCTCAGCGTGGTTCTGATTGATCTAAGGTAGAGTCTCTCAGCCTTGGTACTATTGACATTTTGGGGGGCAGATAATTCTTTGTTTTGAATGGATGTCCTGAATGTTGTAAAATGTTTAGTAGCATCCTGGGTAGGCCTCTACTTACTAAGGATAGTAGCTCTCTCCCACTTGTGACAACCAAAATATCTCCAGACATTGATAAATGTCTGCTGCAGGAGCAAAATCACCCCAAGTTGAGAACCATCAGTCTAAGGGTAAGTCTGAAGTGGGCATGTGTCCAAATTCTGGCTCTTTGATCTTTATGAATTGATGCAGTGCCTGGAAGTGTTGCAGCCACCTTTCTTGCAGCTTGAAGGAAAAAAAGTAGTGACCAGAAGTAATAGGGGGAAGAAACAGAAAGATCCTGAACCCTTGATGACATTGTCAAGTAAATTCTTTCTTAAGGGGGTGGTTTAGTTTTCTATGCTGCTGAAAGCAGATACCAAGAAATGGGTTGGCTTAAACAATGAGAAATAACTAGCTTTCAATTTAAGGCTGAGAAAATGTCCAAATCAATGTACTATCAAGGTGATGCTTTTTCTTCCTGAAGAGCGGCTACCAGCAATCCTGCTGTCTGATGGCTCCTCTGTCTCATGGTGAGGCACTTGGCGACCTCTGCTGGCCTCTCTGTTCTCTTCCAGGTTCCAATGATTTCAACTTCTTGCTTCCATGGCTTTCTCTCTCTGTATTCATTTGGTTTATAAGGGACTCCAGTGATAGGATTAAGTCTCATCCTGAGTGAGGTAGGTCATACCTTAACTGATTTAGCCTCATCTAAGATCCTACTTCCAATGGGTTTATGCACACAGGAATGGATTAGATTTAAGATCGTGTTTTTCTGGTTTTCAGACACCTTCAAACCATCACAAGGGTCCTTGATGTCCTGATATGTAAAATAATGTATTTCTTTCTTGTCAAATACAGTTTGTATCAACATTTCTACAACTAGCAGCCCAGAAATTTTTAACTAGTATGAAGAGAAAGCAGGCCTGTGCCTCACTTGAGGTGAAGAGAGTTGGGTGCATCTGGAGAACTGCAAGTAATTCAATATGGCTGGAGTACAGAAAATGTAGTGGGGAAATGATGACAGCTGCAGCGTATAATGGTGATAGTAGGTGATGATATGTGCAGTGATAAGTGGTAATTGGGAAAATATTGAAGGTTTAAGCCAGGTTAGAATTGGGGTTTTGAATGAGGATTGGGGAATGGATGAGGAAATCAAGAGTGAAGGTCATGTTTAAAGTTAAGAGAATGGTGCAGGAACACAGTTGAGAAGGGATAGCATTATCTTTACCTTCATTACACAAAAGTAGTCTGCTCTTCAGTTTGTCTTCATGGCATTCAAAGCCAGAAGATACAGTAGTCTCCGAATTGTGTAATAAACATAGCATCAGGACTTTCACCAAGATAGAGTGGCACACAGCTAGACCCCTCATGAATAGTGACCATAAGTCCTGAATGAGCTCTGAGAAAGAAGAGAACAGGGTTCAAAATTGGATTTTGTTCAAGATAGTTGAGCATGTTGAGGTGGGGTGCTTCTGTAATCCCTTTTCCCAATTAGTGATAAAATTGTACACAACATCTCTAAATAGCTCAGAACAGAACAACTTCTTACAAAAAAGTTAAATTAGGGCTACACAGAGGTTTCTGCTGTAAGGAATTGATTATGCAACTTTTGATTGCAAATTGCTGAAAGTAAAAATAAACACTCTAGATTTACAATTTTCTTTTTTTTTTTTTTTTTTTTTTAACTTGTCTTGTCTGTCTCTGGTATGGTTTGTCATGGCATATTTGTAAATGCATTTTTCCCTAGTGAAGTTTGCTATCTTATTTTCTCTCTCTTACAACACTGAGAGTACTGTAAGTCTACAAAAAATCTTAGTTGATTTTGAAGTCAATATCATTGAAGTCAAAAAACTGTAATTTGGTAATTTTTTCTCTCTATAGTAGAGAATGAAACTGGCTAACTTACCATGCCAAAGGGAAAGTACTACAAAACAACCAAAACCTCTTTGATATTTAAAAGGTTTTTGTTTATTTTGTGTTGTTTTTAAAACTTCATCTATCATGTGTGGCCCTTCCCTAATGGCTCAGTTGATTTGCCAATCTGGTTTTATATTTATAAAAAAATTAAAGCTGTTGCAATAACAGGTTTTTTACTCACTTTTCAGTTGTCTACTGAAAGAGGTAACTGATGTGTTAATGCCAATATCCCATGGGAATAGTCAGAAACAATGACCATAAAGTTAAGAAGGTGGTTGTATCAGAAAGGGATACTCACATCAGAAGAAATTATGAAGAATGTCTGGTGCTCACATACATGTCCATGTTTCTAAGGATTTTAATCTTTCACCGATGAGCAGGTGATGGGTATGAGTCATGTTTCTAAATCCCTATGTACCACAATGAAAACATAAATTATCTTTTATCATATTGTTCCAGAAAGCAAAGCACTTCTTAGATCATCTGTTATATCCTTTAGCAAATTTAGGATTAGTTCTAAGAAAATGTTCCCCAGGGCTTGTTCAGTTTCAGTTTCTTTAACGGAGAGCATTCCTCCATTTCCATAATGTTACTAACATCAGTTTAAGCAATATTTCTAAAAATCATGCTACAGTTTTATTTGATCCATTTCATTTTATTAGTTCCAGGTATTCACAAGTCCCATGACTTTTATTTCTTTTAAAATAAACTAAAGCTATATTTTCTTTAGAAGACATTAACATAATTGTTAATATAATATAAATTATTCAAGTTTAATATAAATAATTTAAGTAAATTATTTTCAAAAGCTCATACATAGCTATAAAATGTCTTTATATCTCTACCTGAAACATCCTACTAGCCAAACAATGGCAAATTTTTTATCATTCTTTGTGAGCAAATAGCCATTTTTAATATGGAAAACACTAAAATGCTTAACTATAAATCAAGACCTACCCTCAGAAAAATGCTGATATCTTTGGAAAGAAATTCTATTTCTGGTAATTTTTCCTTAGGAAATAATAGAAAGGAAGGAAAAAATCTATATATCAAAGAATTTCCCTTAGGGGAAAATTGGAAACAACCTAAATGCCTCCCAATATAGGCATAGTTAATTAAGCTAGTTTTCCACTTAGTAAAATTTTGTGCAATTTCTATCTGTCTTATGCAGTCCTATGCTGGGAATATAGGGCTGCACAAGACAGACAGAACTTACATAAGGTTTTACTGTTTATTTCCAGCACTGATAGCAAACCCTGGTGTATGGTAGGCACTCAAAATCTATCTATGGATGAATTAATGAACAAATGAATGATACAGCCATTGATATTTTTAATTTTGAATACTATGTAATTAAATGGCACAACTGCTTCTGAGGAAAAGCACAAAGTTATGGAGGGAAAGCGAGTACAGAAAAAAAGTTGCAACTCAGTTTTGAAGGTGAAAAATATGTGGGCAGGTGGAAAAGAATAAATGAGTATAAGGATAGTCATCAAGATTATTTTTATGTTTGCAAATTTTCTGTCATATTTTTCTTCTGTTATAAGAACCAAAAACGGCTGTTTTCATGAAAGCTTTGCCTAGTGCCTTTGACCCTCACATTGCCATGCTCAGCTTGAAGGATGACTCTTTCTCTTCTTTACTTCCACTATGAAGCTCTGATTGCTCCGCTCAAGACTGCCACTTCCTCTAGTCTCTTTGCTTCTTCCCTTTTCCGTTTCTCATATCCATTCTCCCTCTTCCAGTCCTTGCAATGGCAAGAGCAAATCATCTTGGATATGCCAGGAAGAATCTGTAACTGACATGGAATCACTGTAATTTGCAGAATTAGAGTCGCTGTAACACATAGAGCTCATATATGGCTGTGGCTCTCCCAAAATGTATCATTTTATCCTTAGCCTCTGACAAATCACATCCCACTTCTGAACACTAGTTCACGGAGTTCACAGTGAAAGGCCCTGAATCCAAACTCATTATTTGAAAAAAATTAGAAAAATATTATACAAATAAGATAATAACTATTTATAGATTGAGAAGATGAATAGCAAAAATTAATGAAAAATTTTGAAAATCATGGAAGAAATAAATCAGTCCATAAAATAGACAGAAGCAGGAAAATAAGTATTCTGATGTTGGCAAAGATTCTGACAAACACTCTCAATTTTTCTCTCATTCAGACCTGATGAACACCTCACTGGTATAGAAAATTATCCCAGATATAATATATTAAAGCTATTCTATTGTCTTACAGTGTACACAATTTACCAAAAAGGCTATCTGTGGCATGGACAAAATATTCTACTGTGGCATGGACAAAATATTCTACATGAGAAGTGAAGAAGGGCTGAAGCGGAGGTGGGGCTGGTGCTAGATGAGGACATGGTGTGGTAATATGACCTCACAGCATATATAACACTGTTGCAATTTTAACATTCCTTTATGTGTTTATATGTTTAAAATGGAAGCTTCATAAGAGCAGTGACCATGTATCCCCAGTTCTCAGCACCTTGCTGACTTTATTTTGAATTTCATCAACTCTAAGACTTCATGGAGAAAATTTTGAATCATTATTTTATATACCTTTAAGGGAAAAAAAAAAAACATATGCTGCTAAAGATTGAATTGTGGTATGCCATCAAATGTAAGACTAATCCAAATTTCTTAAGTGTTAAGACACTATAAGTTGGGGAGGAGATAGCCTTAGAATTGATGTGCTATACAGTAAAAATCTCAGAAATATGTGTTAAATGAACAACACACCATGAAGATCCTCATAGACTTTCTAGACTTTTGTTTTGCTTTGTTTTGTTTTTTGATAATAGCAAAGCTAAGACATACAATGTGCTCTAATTCCTCAAAGACTATTAGAGTTATGCAATTTTGGAGGCAAGAATAATGTTACAGATGATCTCTTCCATACCCTTATTTAACAAAAATGAAAACCGTGGCCCACAGAGATTAAGTGACCTCCTCAGAGATCCAATTCTGCTGTATTATGAGGCAATCATAAAATCTCTAAGACAACTGCAGCTTGTTTAATATAATTAAACTATTAATTTCAGAAATTGAAATGACCCATATAAAATGATATTTTATAATAGGTATATATGACTAAAACAAATCTCTAATATTTTGTTAGACAACGGTACTATGAATTCTTAAATCCAGTAATTTAGCCATACTTCTATTTCGCTATCACTTGCATATCACTTTTCTCCATAGACAGGTTCTTTGTAAAAGTTTTCTACAAACGTGACACAAGATAGGAGTATGCTGCGATTACTCCGGTAGCTGCCATAATTAAGGAATCATCATGCAAAGAATGTATTTCTTTGGTACTCCTCCTTCTAAATATCCATTAAATCTAACATCACTCTTATATTCCAGCTACGTTTTAAAATTCATCCTTTAAATGTTTTGATTTATTATCATATAATAAATAGTCTAATAGGTTTATCTTTATTCTTTTGTCTGTTACAGAAGTGACCGTAGCTATAAACTAAGCAGATGCATTCCCTAACTGTCTGCAGTGACATAAAGAGCTTTGCCATGGGAAGTTTCAAGCACAGCTGTGGGAAATGCAACAGTTTCACCTCAATAAGTTTCATGAGTTTAAAACCACAGATTCCACTGAGATGAGTCTTTGGCCATTGGGTTTCATTTGGTATATCATGTTCACATAGTTTTAAAAGAAATAGCAACTCTAGGGGAACTGACTAGTTTTGTAAGTCCTCGAGGACTTATTTTGCACCATCTGTGGTTGATTCTACCTAAGAGAAAGAATGAACCTATAGGGCCATCTCCAAAATAATATGGGTCTTCCAGGCAATTTATTTCATACTGCCAAAACATGTCCACCTATGTGAAAAGTGTTTGAAATGCATATCAAAAACTGTGTGAAAGGGAACATTCCAAGTACAGAACAGTGAGGAGAGTTCTTGGGTCACCTGGGTGGAAGTGTAGAGAGGTGTTAAGTGACATTGCTTTCATGCTCTTTTCTCTCTTCCTTACACACAGAGATAATGCATATCTTGAGCTATCTGCACCCCTGCAATCAAACATGGGGCTCTGGATGGATAATCATCCCATAAGCCATGTTCTGGAGTTAGTTCTTTTGCCCAATAAATAAAATTCAAACTCAGCAGTTGCCCTGGTGCTACTCCCCATAAACCTTCCAAAACATACTCCTTCACAACCCAGATCATTGAGTTTTTCTTTCTTCCTCCACTCCCTTGGTTAAGGTCTCTCTCTCTCTCTCTCTCTCTCTCTCTCTCTCTCTCTCTCTCTCTCTCTCTCTCTCTCTCTCTCTCTCTCTCTCTCTTTCTCTCTCTCTGTTTATGAATTTACTATGCACATTAATTTAATCACACCTCCAACAAGAAATCTGCAACTTCTCCAGAAGAGAAAGTCTTGAAGGAGGAAAAATTTAGTTGACAATTTTAAGATTCTCTTTAATGATCTGGAAAAGCTTGGAAACCTGAACTTATCCCAAGTTAATTACATTTCTCCTGTCTCTATTCCCAAATCAAATCTATGACTCTTTACAGTGTGCTTTTCAGTAAAAATGCCCTGCTTACAAATGCTATCCCAACTCCAAGATTATTTAATTTTTCACCAGTTTTTGAGTTTTAGCTTCCAAAATATGTTGATCTATCTACATTTTATTTGGGTTTTGGTAGGAGAAAAAGATCTAACTTTTGTCCTGCATAATATGCCAGTTGCCCCAAGATGGTTTTCTGAATGATCTAAACTTTCTGAACAAATTTGAAATGATAGCTATAACATAAATGTGTTTGTATTATGTAGACCATAAATTAAGATATATGACTGTCTGACTTTCTTCCAAATATTGTAACAACTTTATCTAATTCAATTTTTCCAACTTGCTGAGAAGGCTGAGGATATGAGAAGGGGTAAAGAATTATAAGTAGGCCCTTAATCTTGCATGCCTTTAACTAGCCAGCTGAAATACCTCCAGAAGAGATTTAGTCCCATCTTAATATTCTGGAACAAGCCTGTCTCTGGATAACAGGCCTTTAAAACATCGGAAACCAATGTTACCCACTCTGCAAACCACTCAACCTGGTATAACTACTCTTACTCCAACTTTATAACCCAGTTCAATTGATCAGGATTCTCTTTTCTTATTCCTCTGTGTCTCTGACCTGGGTTTCTGTTTATTTTTATTTTAAGTTTCATTTATGCCAAAGCAGTATGTACTTTTAGCATTAAAAATGCTACAAGGTCTACAATAATTTTTTTAAAAAGATCCCCCCTGCCACACCATGCTGAGGTCTGAATACCCACAGGAAAATGCTTTCAAGCCTTTTAGTTTTTTCTGGAACTTAATTCCATATTTCTAAATAATATCCAAATATCTAATATTGAAAATCATATCTTTTTAAAAAAAAAAATTTGTTTCTTCAAATTCCTTGGTGTTTCTCACTTGGGAAATTATTTATTGACTTCTTACTATGAAAGATGGGAATACAGAGCTCTCACTGTTCTATGCCCACTATAAATAATTCCTCTCTCCAAGTTTCCCCAACATAGCTACATACAGATTTGTTGAAAATCAATAGTAGATATGCGTATAATGTGTGTGTGTGTATATATATATATATATATATATATACAACAATATAAATACTGTTCATAGCTGAGCATTTTAATCTACTATAATTACATTTTCTTCCTTTGCTATTTTTTCTTTCTTTTTCCTGGAATTATTAATTACCTAGGTCAGCAGTTCTCAAACTTTTTGTCTTAAGACCCCTTTGTACTCTTTAAAAATTCCTGAAGACCACAAATAGCTTTTGTTCATATAGGTTATAAATATCAATGCCTTCCAAAACAGAAATTAAAATGGAGAAATTTTAAGAGCATTTAACTATAAATTGAGCAATAAATGAACAATGGGCAAACATGAAATATTTTTATGAAATAACTATATTTTTAAAATACAAACATTCATTTTTGCAACCGTCTTTAATGTCTGGCTTAAGGGAAGAAAGCCTGATTCTCATACCTGTTGTTACATTCAATTCATTGCAGTTATCACAGGTCATGTAGTCCCTGGAAAACTCCACCATACACTAATGAGAAAAGGAAAGCAACAAAGGCAAATAACATCTTAGTAATAAAATAATTTTTACTTCAAAGATCCCCTAAAATGGTATTAGGAATCCCAAGGGTCCTAAGACCCCAGTTTGAGAATTGCTAATGTAGGCTCTTCATTTTCTTAGTCTTCTATGTAGCCACCATTAAATCTCCCCCCATTTATGCTGACAAAACTGAAAACTTCCTTCAGTATGGTCATACATGACAGACAATGCACAGGTCCTTCTTATTTCTTTCTTGGAATCGTCCTGCTTGAACGTTTCCTTTCTTCTGCTGCAATTTGGACTGACGCTTCCCAGGCTGTTACACTGGCTGGCCATGCTGGGAGACCCTTTACCTCTCTCCCTTTATATATCCCTGTGTTTGCGTGGAGGATATCCCCTCGGAACTTCCTAAAAAGAGTAGCGGGGACAAAGGTTTTGAGATCTTGCATTACTGAAAATATCTTTATTTTCCCTCCCCTCAGAATAAATGTATAGTTTCATGTGGTATCCAATTCTAGTTTGGAAATTACTTTCCTTCATTATTTTGAAGAGTTTTCTCCATTGTCTTCTATCTTCCAGTATTGCTATTGATAGGTATACAGTGATAGGTATACAGTGATAGTTCAGTTGAAGATCTGTTGAATGTGATCTTTAAAAAATAATCCTTGGATACACTTAGTAGCTTTTCTTTATCTACAGTATTTAAAATTTCTTTGTAGTATGCCTAGGAGTAAATATTTTTGCATTCATTTTGGGTGATCACCTGAAACGGAAACACATGCTTTTCAATTTGGCAGGATTTTCATATATTTTCTCCATAATTTCTTTCCCTCTATTCTCTCTCTTCTCTCGCTATGGAATTCATATTATTCCATAGAAGTGGGGTTTATCCAATCATTTTTTCACCTTTTCTCTCTTATTTCCTACATCTTTGTCTTTTTTGTTATACTTCTGGGAATTTGCTAAAACTTTATAATCCAAATACTTACTGAAATTTTTAGATCTGCTGTAATATTTTTAATTTTTAACTTTTCTTCTTTATAGTCCACCTATATTTCATAGATACAATTACCTTTTCTAATTTTTCTGAAAATGTTAATTAAATAGTACTTTTCAATTTTAACTTTTTTTCTGTTCCCAGCAATGCCTATCTATTCCACCTTTCTTTTTGTTGTTGTTGTTCTTTATTTTCTTTGGTTTTCTTTTACAAGCGAGGTTTTCTTCAAATTTCTGATGTTGATTTGGCTATCTGTTCAAATTTAGACTAAGGAATTTAAAAACTGATAAGAAATTCTGTGTGCTTTAAAAGGCACCTAGTGTTTATTTGAAGACTCCCTACTGTAATGTCAATTGCATCTGCAACTCTTTACTTTGCAGGTCTTTCCAAAGAAGAATCCACAAAGCTCCTGCCTGAGAGTTTAAATATACCTTCCAAAGTTCTTTCAGCCTACTGGGGAAAAAAGATTAGGAATCTAAACGTTTAAGATTAGATTTTCATTTAGTCCTTGTATTTTCAACAGAGAAATGTACTCCCGCATCCTCTCTCTGCTTGCTGTTTCTACACTAGGGCTTTTCCAGCCCAGTTTCCCCAGAAAGCAAATCTATAACCATGTTCTAGAGTGAGGGAAATCGGTAATTTAGCTGAACAGGGCAATGAAAGGAACCTGGAGGGACTGCCTGCTCCTTATAGAGATTTTTCATCAGTCTTCCTGTTTTCATCTCTACCTCTCATTCTTGAAATTTCAGTGCCTCAAAATTCTGTACCATCCTGGGGTTCTGGACATGAATTGTCTTGCTTTTTGTAGCTTTTTCAGCTAGAGGCACTTCACCTTCTGCTATCTCTACGCTGCTATGTTAATTTGTCACACTTTTTTCTGTTTTCTATTTTCCAAAATTCCTATGATATCCATCATCTAATCTTATTCTTCTTCTATGTTGTTTTTTCTGTTTCTAAATAGAAAGGAGATAATTGCATGTAAATATCCTTCCTTAATTTTCTTCCTTACCCTATATGGTCTTCCTAAGCAATGAAGTTCTGTCCCTTAGTCCCTTTATTCAATCTCCATGGCTTGAATCTCACTGTCTGACACTGCTACCCTACCTGGGTTTAAAATGACTTCCTGTGTGTTTCCTGCATCTCTGCCTGTTATTTTCTGGTGTATCCTACTGATAAACCCACTTGTCTATTAGACCATTTCCTACTCGTTTAGCCTAAATCCTGCTGCCTTCCCTAAGACAGTCCATTTGGTCTCTAGGATTGAGTTATTCTACCTCCAGTCCAACTTCAGTTGTAATTGGTTGCAAGAAACTAGAGGCAGTGAAAAGAGAGAAGTAGGAGAGTTTCGCGTAACTAGAAAATGGCTTCCCTCCTACTCAGGAGTAAATGTATTTAACTTATTCCATAATGTTACTAGGACAGTCTCATTAGGGATAGTGACTATCATAAGCACCACAGATAACACTCGAGAGACATATCCAGTCATTCAATCTTCCCTTCCAACTACATATATAAGGAATCTACTATGTAGCAAAATTTATATTAAGTGCTGGAGATGGAAGACAAAGATCAAGACAAAGGTGAAGGTGGAGGAGAAGGAAGAGAAGGGAAGAGGGAGAGAGGGGGGAGGGAAGCAGGAGAAAAAGAAGGAAGGGGAGGAAGAGAAAAACAAGAAAGAGAAGGAGGAGAAGAAGGAGGTAAGAGAGAAGAAGGAGGAAGAAGAGAAAAAAATAAGATGAAGCTGGGGCTGCTAATTCAATCTGTGTGTAGTTTAGGTGAGTAAAGCTCACAAGTAAATCAGTGATTAAAGCACAGTGTGGTAAGTCACAATACAGAGGGCATGATGGTTGGCTTCATCTCCCATGGCCCTCTACTCATCATCATTGCTCTGCATGCACGTTTTTATTCTCTGAAATAATTCAACTAAATATAGTGAGATATTCTTTTTCTAGCTGGTAAATGAGTACCATAATTAGATAAGCTCATTATTTGCCCAGTGTTCCTTCATTTGAATTGAGTATCTACTACATGCCCAACATTTTGGTAGGCAATTGGCATACAGTAAAGAATAAAACAGATACAATCTATGTCTTCACATAGATTACAGTATATCTTGTCAGACGTAAAATACTCCTTGAAGAAAACACTGCCTATGTCTAAGCATATGCATGTGAACACACACACACCCACACACGAGCTGTTAAAAATAAATAAAAATATGAGGAAAAAAAATCATGTCACCTTTCTGTTCAATAGAAAATAATGACTGTACATTAACCATGCTAGTGTGGTAGTCTGAATCAAGGCTCCCTGAAGATATCCATGTCCTAATCCTGGGACCTGTGAATATGTTACCTTATGGCAAAAAAGACTTTGTACATACAATTAAGTTAAGCATTCTGAGATAGGGAGATGGTCCTGGATTATCAAGATGGGCAAAATGTAAATACAAGGGTCCTTTTAAGAAGGAGGCAGGAGGGGCAGAACCAGAGAGATGGTGATGTAACATTGGAAGCAGAGGGTAAAGTGATGCAAGGAAGGGGCATGAGCCAAGGAATGCAGGAGGCTTGTAGAGGCTGAAAAAGGAAAAGAAACAGATCCTTTTCTAGAGCCTCTAGAAGGCATGGAGCCCTGTCAACCCATTTTAAACTTCTGACTACTAGAACTGTGAAATAACAAATTTGTGTTGTTTGAAGCCACCAAGTTTGTGGTAATTTGTTACATCTGCAACAATAACCTAATACAGCTGGTAAATCCAGACCCTTCAGTATAACATTCACTGTTTCCTCACAGATAATACCAATGCAACTCTTTCAGTTCATCACTCATAGTGGCTTTATTTGGACCATTCAAAGCAGCAATACAGTTGGGGCCACCTCCTTCTTGCCTTCTGCCATTTTCTTACCTATCCACAATTTTGGTCATGGGCCACCTCCTTCTCTATGCAACTCATATCCTTGGCTTGCTTAAAGCTAAATCTCTAAATTCATTTTACACCCCCAATCCCAATCTTTCTCACATCCCCTTATTATGGTAGTATCCAAACAGAACTTTACCTTTTCAAACTAGATATTGTGCTGTGTAATTGTTCTTAAGTCAACTAAATTGTCTTGTCAGGCTGCTTTACCAGATTATAGCCCTTAAAGAAACAAGGAGTACATATTCTTTTGGTATTTAATAATATTGTTAGTGCTTCCCAACTTTCTCACTCCATAGCCCACACAGAAAATAATAGAATTTGCACAGCACACTTGAGTAAATGAATGAGGTTGCTCCTAGTCAGGATTCTGGCTACATAGGACCTTCGAGAAGTCCCTGTTCCTTACTCTGGACACGGAAATTGGAAAATTCTCCCCAAGTATTTAGCCCATGATACTCAGTTAGGGTTCAATATATGTTTACTAACTCTTTTGTTAACCAGAAATAATAAAGCTTCTGGCATTTCTAAAATTAGTTAAATGTGGCTGGGAGGAAAAGAATAGCAATACTTCATATAGAGCTATGTGGTTTATAAAGTGCTTTTACACACTTCTTCATTTAGCCATCACAATAACCCTGTGAGATAAGAAAGTGGAAATTATTATCACTATTTTATAAATGTAGAAACTAAGACTTAGAGTAGCAAATTACTTCCCAAAGCTATCAAATGGAAGAGCCAGAACTTGAAACTAGCTTTACAGCTCCACATTCATTGTTCTTTCTTATTCTCCAAGATTACTTAAGGCCCCCAAAACTAATAAAGCTGTTTCTGAAACCCAGATTAAAATGTAAGCAAACTCTCTATTAAAGTTTCAAACAGCCTTTTTATTTTTTAATGTTGGTTTCCATTCAAATCAAAAAACCAAAGAGTAGAAATTAACAAAATGCAGTGTTTTATCATGTTCATCTTACAAAAAAGGCCCAGTGGCCTCACACTATTAAAAATAAAAGTTTTATGGCTTATAGTTAACTTACTGAGGCAAGAAACTGCAACCCCACTGGGAAGTGCTACAAGGTATCTGGAGATAAGAGAAGGACTCAAATAGAGAAACCAGATGCATTATGAAAAATGCTTGGTAGTCTGCATGGCTGGAGGATAAAAAAAGACATATACCTCTCTGCCCTCCAAGAACATGCACAGCAAAATTCTTTTATTCTTATATCACCTATTGAAGTCAGCAAGTTCCTCGAGGAGGAATCAATAAGGCAGCTGCATACTTAGAATGGATAGCAATAGACTATCTACACTCCTCTTTTCAGATATAAAATGAAGCAAAATGTAATCCATCCAAATTAAGGTGTAATAACATGGTAATCTATTTCCAGCAACACTCAATGCTACTTAAGATAATCGCAAAATTTTTCTAGGGGAACTGAGGATCCATTAAAATACAAAAAAAGAAAATAATTCACCATGTTCTTTGTAAATCCTGTCACCTAATGATTGCTAAATTAATAAGAACATTCATTGAAATGAATGATTCTTCAAGAAGTATGTGGGGGTGGGGGGAGGTTAGCAGTGCTCCAAATATTAGAAAGTTTAATTTTCAGTGTTCTCCGTTTGTTCACCCCAACAAGGCTAGTTGAAGCAGTTCGTATCGCCATTTCATCCGTGTGACTGTGAGTGGCCACTTTGAAAGGGTTTCCCTTTCAAAATCCTTTTTGAAATGAGGGTTTTGATGAGATTTTTGATGAGCAATGAGGACACTGGGAAGCAACTTAGGTTTGGGGTTTATTGTACTGACTCTGGAGGTAGACCTCTCGCTTGCCTCTTATCAGCTTTGTGATTTGGGATATGGTACTTAGGTTCTCTTAAATCTTAGGTTCACCATCTGTAAAACGGGTGGGAAAAAAAAAAAAACCAACTAACCCAACATGGGATTCTTGTAAGTTTCCAATAAAATGATGCATTTAAAGTGCTCAGTACAGAGACCAGCACCCCTCCATCTTCCTCAGTCAGAGTTTCTCTCCTAAATTAATTTTGGAAAGCACTTAGATCTCTCCAGATATTACAAACTGGTACAATATTACTGATTTGATGGATGAAGAAACTTTACTTTAGGTCCTGTGATTAGATTGAGCAGTGGCTTACTGGAGTTTTACTTTGTGAAAATAAAATAATAGTAATTAACTAAAAGTTATGAATCAAAATAAGAATCTTGAGTTTGATTTGTTAACAAAGAACCTTCATTTATTCAATGATGAAACAGAATAAAATGTTGCTTTGTGGTAAAACCTGAGGTTTCCAAGAGCTATCCAGAAAATTATATTCGTAAAAGGCATGTACTTTTTACTTCCTTAGCTTTAAAATTTAATCATTAAGCCTTAAAATAAGCCTATGGAATTCAAAATTATCAACAAAAAATAATAACCATCATTTATAAAAGATTTGCTATGAGCTAGATAGTGTATCTTATATATACCTCACAGCACTCTTAGGATATTGTTACTGTTATCACTTTCTTCAGATCGTAAGAGATTAACTAATTCACTGGATGTCTCACAGTTAGCAACTGGCAGAGCCCATATTTGAACTAAGGTCAACTTTCAAAGGTCTAATTCATTAAGCTTTATTGTTATGCTTGTCTGTTATTCCAAATATAAATACAAATTTAAAACTGAAGACAAAGACCATTCAAAAATGATGAAGTACTATAGGGAGAAAACTAAGAATCCAACTTAAATCTCTGCTGCAGCCTCTCCCACAACCTTCTTGCTAAGGTCATGGTGGAGTCAGATCAGCCCAGCTCTACCTCCTCAAAACACTGTGACCCAGAATAAGTCATTTTTCCTTTTGAGCCTCAGTTTCTCCAGTCAAATGAAAACAGTTACTCCATCTTGCAAAGTTGAGGTGAAGACTTGAGTTGAGATGTGTAGAGTCTGGCCCGTCGTACACAGTCAATGAGCAGTAGCTATTATGATTAGCACAACATCTCCTTGGCTCAAAGAGCCCCTGTACATTCAATCTATATTATATCATAAATAATTCTGAAGCATACTCAAACATTTACTATGATATCATCTCATTCACAGAACTTTTAAATTTTTATAAGGAGGCAAAAATATTTCTGAATATGTCTTGTGTAGGGGAATGTTCTTAAAGAGATCTAGTTCTATTAATGCTTGTAAGTATTATTCCAGGTTAACGCTATAAGCAAGAAACATTTCTAACAACATTTTGCAGAGATGATGTAATCCTTTTGAGGCACCAACAGAGGTTCATAAAGCAAGACATACTGAAGGGAAAAAGTTATTTTTCAGCCAGTAGGCAGATGCCTTCCTTCTGTTTCCTGCCATCAACAAAACAAAAGCTACATTTTCTGGGATGGCATTGAAGCAGAACAAATGCAATGGGATATAAGACAGCAGTCTTAAGACAGGAAGAAAGCAAGATGAAGAGAACAGCAAAAATGAGGAGCAAAGAGAAAAATCAATTTTAAAAAAAAATACCACCTGCTTATATTGCATAGATGAGACCAGTCGATACAAGAACATTTTTAAGAGTTAAAGAGATTTTCCTCGAGGCCTTTTAACTTTGAAAGTGAATCTTCTGTAATGGGCCACAGTGTTTGAGACCCAGGCCACCTTCACTAGCTGTTCCTTAGACACTGAGAGCTGAAAGAGTGAAAAGCAATAGCACTTTAGCACCATAGTCCAGGTTTGTTCCATAATGCCATTGAAAGAAATGCTGCAAAGTCCCCAAATAAACAAATTTGAATATCTCTTTCCCATTCCACATCCCCATTCATACCTCATAATAAACAAAAAGCTGTTTTGTAAACATGATGTATCAATGTATGAATATACTTACCTGTAAATTCAGTAATTCCAAAGCAAATAATAAACAGTTTTGAACACATCTATCACCCTAAGAAAATCACATAAGAATATTAAAAACAACTAGAAATAGAGTTTTTAAAAGTTATCCAAATAAAGAAAGGCCTTAAAAACCATGGCAAACCAACTAGAAGATCTACTTTCCAAAGTTTAGTAAGTGAACATATGATCATTTTCCCACAGCAAAAATACATGGTGCGTGAAAGTTATTTATATTAAAATCTTTGAGCAATTCTCTTGTTTATTTTTTGTAAGTTCATTTCTAAATCATGCCCATTGAAGTTTCCTCAGGCTGCCATTAGAGGGCATGAAAGAATAATTGTGCAGACTAAATTCATACAGCCCCAAAAATTAACCTGAAGGAAAGAGCTACCATTTAATTTTGGTTTCAAAAGAAAAACTTATTTTTAGAAAACAAATACTAAAAATAATTTATATGAAAGGCACTGAAGAAAATAGGATGCTGATAGGTATTTCTTGATAGACAAAAGCAAATAATTAAAGCTTTAAGAAATATAGTTTTGATAATATCAAAATTAGCCCTTATCTATTAGCAATCACTACAGTACATGGTGACATGGTGGAAAAAAAAAAGAAAAAGATGGAAATAAAGAAAGAAAAAGAGAAAGAAGTAGAATGAGCGAAGTAAAATCTGATCTCAAAATTTTACTCGTGACATTTGAAGAGTATGAAAGAAAGAAGCCCCAGGATGTATCCCTCTTTGAAAAGCATAAGATCAATTCTATGGCTTCAAAGTCTACCCCCTACCCCCAGCTAGTCTGTCTCTCTCCGGTTCACCAATACAACATCCTTCTTACCTAGGGGCTATGACAACATAAACTCAGTCAAAGGAAAAGGAATCTCAAACACAGAAAGATAAACCAGACCTTATCACTCTTCAAATCACTTCATGGTTTAAAGGGTTTTTAGTGTTTTCTCCATTCCTAAATGTCACATCCAAAACTTGCAAAATAAATTAATTCATATTCAATTAGGGGCATGACTGGTTCCATCACTACTTCCCCCCCAACCCCCTAAAATTAATGTTAAAAAAGCTGCTACCAACCTAGTCAATGTTTTCTTATCTCAGGGGATAGGCAAGGGGTTTATAGCTGATATTTCAGGTCAATATAAAACCTTCTTTTAAATAAGATGTGTCCTTTGTAGAAATCACTCTTACCTTTATTGAATTCCAGGATAAATTTACGATATCAATCCCTTTCTTTAATTTACAAAACAGTAAAATCCCAAGATTGCCTTCAAACAGAAGCAACACAGCCTCAATATGTTTCTATCACACTACAAAGACTGTTAAGACTCCCTATAGAGCACTTTAACTTAAATCCTATAAATTTCCTGCTTAAATTTTCAAACAGGGGAAACCAGGGATACATATGAAAACATAAACCCACCTTTCGGTGATGGTGCTTACAAGTATGTATTGCTGAAAGGTATAAAAAGGGCCATAAAGGAATTGAAATTATACTGAACAGGATCTCAGACTCTGTACTAAATTTGTAAACACAGACCTCTGGAAAGTGCATGGAGACAGATGGAAAAATTATTTTCAAGGCTCTGGAATAGGAAGGAGACACTCAGCAAGCCATCTACCCCACAGGACCCAGTCTGACTGACCAATAAACATATCTGAAAAAGTTCCACAGATATAAATGAAATAGGAAGTAAAGACTGTCTGCAAATGCTAGATATTGTCATTGCTTATTTTTTATTGTTTTGTTCTCATTTCATATTTCATTTATTAAGTGGACAAAAATCATAGAAAAATAAAAAATAATAAATTTTGAAATTTGATACTCTGTCCTAAATTCCATAACAGGAGATTTCAGATATATCTATCTTTATTGTTATTTCCTCTCTCTAAGAAGTACAAACACAGGGTTATGTGGCTATGAGATCTTAAGGGTTTCCTTTATCGCACTTGAAAAACAAATGATGGCTTCCTTTCTAATTATTCTAATACAACCTCACCGGCAGTGCTTCCAAATATCAGTGCTCATTTCTCTCATACATCCTGTCATCAAGTGTTGTAATTGTATTTTCATTCATATGTCTCCCCCTCTGGCCTATAATTTATTTAATGGTAAAAACTGTATTTCAAGAACAGAAGTCGGCATGGGAAAGATATTTGGAGCATCTTTGGTGCATTGTGATTGAAGAAAGCCTCAACAGCCAAACTAAAATACCTTCAGGTCTATAGTTTATAACTACACTTATTTGTTCTATTTGACAAAGTTTATTGGGCATCAACCATATGCCAGAGACCATCACAGGCACTGGGAACACAGCAATAAATAAGATGTTTAAAACATCCCTTGCCCGTAAGGAGCTTCCCTTCTTTGGAGGAAGTCAATAAGGATAAAGCATCCGAAAAAAGATGAGACAATTTCAGAGAATGATAAGTACTGGAAACATAAAAGAGGAAGACATACATAGTGATAGGAGCTTCTTCCTTCACCAGAAAACAAATATATAAACTTCAATACCCTCTTTTTTGAGGAACACAAAAAGTTAGAAAGATAAAATTAGCCTCCAGTCTCATAGGGGTTTTACATTTCCAACCCAAAGTCACACAAAGAAAGGGTGGTACATTTTCATGGAAAGAATATTGGCCTCACTATGTGACTCAGAAATCCAAAGGTAAACCTTGGCAAATCTCCTCAGCTCTCTTGAGCCTCACTCAGTTTCCCTAGTCAATAAAATGGGGATGTTCCCATGACTTAAAAGTTTACTGCAAGTAAAACAATGTTTGCACATTTTCCTGGCACCCTGTAGATACATAACACATGTGTCTTTCTTCCACAATACCTTTAGTGGTTCATAACACTCTGAATAAAAGATGTTCTCCCACAGCCCTGACTCCTCAAAGGGATCCCCATGATTATGCCTTGGTAGGTGCTTTTTTCCTTTTCACCCAAAATTTCTTCCTCTCATCTAAAACCATCCTAGGTTTTTACCAGGCTGAAGTGTTCCCTTAATTCTATTAATACCTGTGCCAGTTTGGATGTATTATGTTCCCCAAAATGCCATGTTCTTTGATGCAATCTTGTGGGGCCAGACATATTAGTGTGGATTAGGTTGGAACCTTTGGATTAGGTTGTTTCCATGGAATGTGACCCACCCAACTGTAGATGATAACTCTGATTAGATAACTTCCATAGAGTTGTGGCCCTGCCCATTCAGCCTGGGCCTTGATTAGTTTACTAGAACTCTATACAAGAGCTCAGACAGAAGGAGATTGCTGCTGCAGCTGAGACAGACATTTTGAAGATGGCTATTGAAAGCTGACATTTTGGAGAACGCCACTTTAAAATGCAACCTGGGAGCAAGCAGACACCAACTACGTGCCTTCCCAGCTAATAGAGGTTTCCCGGATGCCAATGGCCTTTCTCCAGTGAAGGTACCCTATTGTTGATGCCTTACCTTGGACATTTTACGGCCTTGAGACTAACTTTGTAACTGAATATACCCCCTTTATAAAAGCCAATTCATTTCTGGTGTTTTGCAAAATGGCAGCATTAGCAAACCAGAACAATACCCGTAACAAGCTGATACACATTTGACACTTCTAATTCACTAGCTTTGATTGCTATTTTTTTTGTGATTTCATGCCATTTCCCAAACACAATTAACTCCTTAATGACAGAAGCCATATCCTCTAACATATTGCTTAACATCTCCAAGGTCTTGTACATAATTAAATACTCAATAAATGTTTGCCAATGAAATCACTAAACATCTATCCTCCCTCTTTCCCCAGTTTTGCTTCTTCTGGCATAAATGCATTGGTAAGAAATTGTTTTGATTTTGTACTGACTCAATGGTAAAATATTATAATAAGGGCATGACTCATAGTGGAAACAGATTAAACAGATTCTAAAGTTATGACATGAGGATTGAATATATTAAGGGTTGGTTTTGACTATTGTACCCAAGTTTTTTAAGGCATTTAAATTTGAATAGGAAATTCAGTTTATAAAATTGGCAAACAATACATATTTAGAGCTATCATTTACTTGCTACAGGCAGGTTCACAACCTTCAAAGCTTCATTTTTCTGCAGCATCAAAAAGCATGAAGCTTTATGGCTTGGCCAGGCACCACACAGCCTACAGCAAAGTCCTTGACCCTTGAGACTGCTGATTGACTAGATGGATTAAAAAGACTTCCTAAAATGCCTCCAAAGCTATCGATAAAAAACAAAAAATAAAAAATATAAAACCTAGCAGTGATAGGTATACAGTCAATTACTCAGCACTGCTTAAAATACTTTACTGACATTTTATTCCATAACAAAAAATGTCTAACCATAATTAAAATTACATTCCTATTAATAAACATATTTACATGAATCCATTTTAGATACTGAATATTTCTAAGAGGCAGTGAATTTCCCTCAGAGTATCAAAAAAGCAACCATTTGGCCTACAGGTATATTTTACTTAGATATCATAATGCTTTATATATTTGAATCTTAGTGCTTTCAAAGAAGGCATTCACATCCCTGTTTCCCCAAGGACTCCCTAGTTCCCACTGTTTTACCCCTGACTTGATGTGTATCTGTTTGTACCACAATCTGACTTATCCGCATGATTTTGAGTTTGTAGAAACATCTCTAGGAGGCAGATGGATACTGAGAGAATACACTGAAAGGCAAAGTCAGGTGTCCCAGGTGCTATTCATGCCTCTAATGAGCTGCATGATCCTGAGGAAGTTACCTCATTGTTCAGTGCCTTAGCTGCCTCTGAGAAATAAGAGTTTAGGCAAATTGCTGACTGTGCCGGTTTGAATGTATTATGTCCCCCCAAATGCCATTATTTTTGATGTAATCTTGTGTGGGCAGACCTATCAGTATTGATTAGATTGTAATTCTTTGAGATGGGCCCCACACAACTGTAGGTGATAACTCTGATTGGATAATTTCCATGGAGGTGTGTCCCCACCCATTCAGGGTAGGTCTAAATTAAATCACTGGAGCTGACAAACAGAAGGAACTGAGTGCAGCTGTGAGTGACATTTTGAAGAGGAGCTACAGCCAAGAGGGACACTTTGAAGAAAGCACAGGAGCTGCAGATGAGAGACATTTTGAAGACGGCCGTTGAAAACAGACTCTTGCTCTGCAGAAGCTAAGAGAGGACAAACACCCCAAGAGCAACTAAGAGTGACATTTTTGAGGAACTGCAGCCTAGAGAGGAGTGTCCTGGGAGAAAGCCATTTTGAAACCAGAACTTTGGAGCAGATGCCAGCCACGTGCCTTCCCAGCTAACAGAGATTTTCCAGACACCATTGGCCATCCTCCAATGAAGGCACCCTTTGTTGATGGACACTTCATGGCCTTAAGACCGTAACTTTGTAACCAAATAAACCCCCTTTATAAAAGCCAATCCATTTCTGGTGTTTTGCATTCTGGCAGCATTAGCAAACTAGAACACCGACATTTCTTCTAAGATTATTAGTCCCCATTATGTTCCCTATATTTTATTCATGATACCTCATATTTGTTTTTCACAAAAAAAGGAATTAGGCTTTTCCATCTTAAACATTTACAGTGATTTTCATGACTTTGATAAATGTCTATTCACTACAAAGCAATTGTTGGCACATCTCCCAGTACCTTTTTTAATTATATTTAACCATCTAAAATCCATCACCCAAATTTTTGAAGCAAACTGTGGTAAATAAAAATTCTTTTTTATCATTTATTTAATCACACTAAGGTTTTGTTTTTTAAGGGAAATAACGTATTGTGTTTTAAATATTATAGGAGAATTTCCTTATTGAATTTGCAATCTTTTTCTGATACAGTGGTATAATTTCTTTTTTTCAGCATCACCTGGGAACTTACTGGAAATTCTTAGCCTCCATCCCAGATCTACAGAGTCAGAAACTCAGTGGGTGGGACCTAGTAATCAGCTTAATTTTAAAATTATTAATATTAATTTTGACTAACAAATACTCTATAGCCACCTACAGTATAAAGTCTATGGTATAATTGCTTTGGTTACAAAAGCCTCTAAGTGAAGAGAAAGAGCAGGTCACAGAGTCCTGGTGGTCTCTAACTCTACCTTCTGTAGGACACTGTAGGACACTTCCTACAGACACTGACTACCGTCGGTGCTCAGTGGAGCCAAATCACTGAAATAAAGAGCCCTGGGGGGAGATGGGAAAAGAACCATTGGGGGCGACAGGCTGAGGAAACCTCCGCAAAGGCCCTTTGCTTGATACAGTTTTCCATATGTTTTCTTAAGCATTATCTTATTTTTTGAAACCAATTTCTACAGTAATTTCAAATATATTGTAATTCTGATCATTCTTTAATCAGTATGCTAAATATGTTTAAAATTTTAAGATAAAAAGAAATTTTATATCCCTAACTTAAAGACTTAGTGAAGGCTCTAAAAGAACTTCAAGATATATTTATGTTAAAATGTTTAATTATCTCACAGTTTAGAAGACTTTTAAATTCATAATGGAAAGATATAAAAATATCCTTTACAGCTATACTTTTTTCTCTTAGTTTAATGTCACAATAATATATATATTTAAGGTACATATACATACCTTAAATATAAAAAATATTTAAGGTATAGATAGTATAATATCAATCAATCATTGCAAAGTTAATTGTCAAAGTGGTCTTAATTGAGGACTTATGATGAAAAACATTCCTTATATTAGAAAACGGAAATACACTCTTCACCTCCATAGAAGACAATTGGTCACAATTGTTACATAGAAATTTTATGATGGGACTTCTGGAAGATTACTACTAATGTGGGAAAATCCTGTTACCTTCCTTTCTTTCTGTTTATTCTAAGAATAATAGATCCCTACACAACAAAGTAATGTTAAAGTATTAGATAAAATATGTTGTAATGCACCTGCTTCACTGGGGAGCAAAAGGTATTTCACTATGTTTTCCTCAATGACAATTCTATTATTTACAAACTAATAGGAATCTTTCTTTCCAGAATTAAACAAAAGCAATTAATTTTGCTATAGCAAAGAATCTTATTTTTACAGTAACATTCATTAGATTCTTCTACTTCTTGTTTAACACGTGCTGATCACAGAGATGGAACTCACTTCTAATGATTTTATTTGGCCATTTGTTTCTCAGCAAAACATGCAACAGGTCCAATTCTATATTTCTTTTAAAAATATACCCTAAAGGGATGATATTCTAAAGGAAATGCTTATCATAGGATTGGAAAAGAACCTCTTGGGAATAAAACATTGAAGTAACTGAAGATTGAAGAGACCAAGGAAGCAGGTGCTATCTGGGAGGAAGGCAAAATTTATCTTGAGCTAAAATATAAAATACCTCCAAAAGAATAAAAATTAGAGAAATTTAGCAAAGAAATGTAGGGCAAATTCAATGTTTTTCTTTCATGGAGCATTCAGAAATAGCAGCATAACAAGAGGGAGATCATTATGCCTAGGTTCTTCCCAAAACAATTTATGTCAAAAGCAAATATGCAGAAGTATAAAAAGTTCTTCTCTCCATTCCCTCTTCTCTGAAACTTTACTTTTAAATTTACCTCATTGCTTATTTTGTCTTTCATTGCCCTTTTTCTACAATTATTTTCCATTGTAATTTTTATAGGAATTTCTATTTTGGGATTAAAGGTAAATATCCTTTACTGCTATGCTTTTTTCTCTTACCTTAATGTCACAATAATAGAATGGAAAATATGGGAAGAGGAACAAGGAAATTAGGTATTGACTTCCCAATGAGAAAGGAAAACCAAAATGTTGACAAAGCTCCGGATTCTTTTAGTATTATAGTAAGTTCTACGATCTACATTGCCCATTCTTTAATAGATGAAAATAATTCCACCCTCATATCATAAAAATATGAAGACATCCTTTTTTTTTTTTTTTTTGGTTACTGTGTTCCAATAAAACTTTATTTACAAAAACAGAGGTGAGCTATATTCTGTAGTTTTCAGGCCCTGGTCCAGATGTTAGAGTAGCAGGAGGCAGGGGTGAGGCAAATGACCTCAGTGGCTTCATTCAGAGGAATCCATCCCCAGGGCCCCAGTCTTCCCATCTTGCCACCAGGACAGACATGTTTGCTGATAAAAGCAATGGCCACCAAGAGCAGGAATTGGAGTGTCTCAGTTAAGTGATCAGTTAGCACCCTACTCTGAAGCACAGTTGGTCAACAGGGTGCCTGGTTTGCCATGGTGGCACCAGCAAGCACCGAAGTTCCCTATTTCTCTGTTGCTGCAGCCTTGATATTACCTACATGGTTGCCCCAAATCAGCTTTGTGAAGGTTAGGGCAAGTACTGAAGGTGCTATTCACACACCAGCATCAGACCCCAGCACTGGGCTCCACTACAGAAGCTCCCTGGGCACCTGTGACTGCAGGAGTACCTATATCTTATCAGCTGATCAGCCTCTTACCATTAGGTAAGGTCAATAGCATTTCAAAATAAGCACACCTAATATTTCCCATCACCTGGTAAATTATATTAATGCTAATCCCTCTCACACATCAGCGCAAATGTGTGTATCAGTAAACTCAGATATCAATTTAAAAGAACGTGGATAAAATATAAAGTTTTGGTTATGTGGAAGAATTCTAATAAGATAGTAGCCTTGATGACATCATTTTTAATGTCCTCAAATTCCAGCATAAAAACAGAAGCTCACCTAGATGGCAAAACCAAAAACCCATGAACATTTCCAACGAAACAAAATGCTTAGGTTGCCTGCAAACCTAAAACCACAAGTTGGTGAAGAAAAATCTCCAAATCCACAAATGTGCAAATGATAAGACTGTGCAAAAAAAAAAAAAAAAAAGGAGAGGAAAGCAATGGAGTGTCTGATAAGGCTGACAACCGGAGAATCCCTAAATAATAATCAGGCATTCATGAGAAAGCAGAGGGGCCCAAGTTAACAATAGCAGCAGCTAAAACTGGTAAGGATGTTTATGCCTATCCAATAGTAGGTGAGTACCAGGAGCCCGCAGTAAATTCTGAAGGGACTGAAGCAGTCTAATGCCTACAAAAAATGCAAAACCAGTCTTCCAAAGCTCCCTTCCTGAAAAGGCCCCCACAGAAACTTCTAGGAATAGATCCAAAATTGAACCAAACAGAGGGAACAAAGACACAGGAAAGATAAGGTCAAGAATAGGAGAGAGAGGGGAAAAGACCAGAAAATCTCTGAATAAAAGTCATTCATATTTTGTAATGCTCTTTGAAACCAACAGAAGAGGAAATTTTGTCAAGTTAAAAAAGTTACCCTGAATCTAGCCTCCTCCTAAAAGTCCAGGAAAAATAATTCCACATAAAAATGAGCAATAGAGATACATAGAGGTAAAATGTCCATGCAAATTAACTATAAGAAAAAGGAAAATAAAGGGTTGTCTCTGCAAACAATGGATTCATGTCAGAAAGATATGAACACAGAACAATCAAAACTGCAACCTCCAATTTTAAAATTAGCTAAAAAAAAAAAAAAAGAAAGAAAGAAAATTATGAAACATAAAAGGAGAATATAAACTAGAATTTAAAAAACTCAGAAATTAGGTAACAAAACTCAGGAAACAATTATAAACAGAAGAAAAATATATTTCATAAACAAAACTTCTGAACACAAGAACAAGTAAACACAACAGATTATGCCTTTAAAATGTAAGTGAAAGGGAGGAAATTTTTTATTATTAAGGAAATGAAAAGGAAATTGAAAGAATTCAAGAGAAAATAATTGATACTGAAAGTTGGCAAATAAGAGCCAATTTGCAGAGAAGAGGAATCCCTGAGGAAAAAATAGAGACTACAGATATTTGAAACTACAAAGCAAACTTGAATGTACCAGAGAATGTCAACCCAGAGTGACTCACACCAAAACATGTTCTAAGAAATCATTGGGTTTTAAAGAAAAAGGCATCTAAGCCAAAAGAGTTTCATGACTTATACAGGAAAGAGAATTAGACTATGATTGAACTTTTTGAAAACAATGCTTTATGCCGGAAGAAAATGGAATAACCTATTTAAGATATTTAAGGGATGAAAATGTGACCTGGGATTTTATATCCAGCAAAAATCGACTTTCATAGATGAAATACTCACATCAACAGTTATTCACATGTAAAGACTCAGTAAAGAGCCCTTTCTGAGGAATTCTCTAGAGAATCAAATCAGACAATCAAAAAGCTAGAAAGGCATTGACATAAAGGCTGATGGTGCAAATAAGAAATAAAAAAAAGAGACTAATGGCGAGCATTAAACACATAGTTATATATGGAAGTAAGAACAAATGAGGTTTAAAAGAGAGTCTAGTGTATAATGGTTATATGGTCCAACATTATAAATACAATATGATTATTTTTTAAATCGACAGGGGGAGAAGGATAAGAGTATACACACACAAAAAGTTTAACTCTTCAAATTAATCATATTGATGGTAGAGTTATTACATTTGTTATCTGGTGACCATTGTGTGTGTAATGTGGGATAAATTGAATAAGTAATTGTGGGTTATTCTGAGTCTACCATACCTTATATCCTTGGGAAAGAAGATTCTCAGTTTGGATATAAGAAAGTTCAAATATAATATAGAGGTAGTTAAGTAAAATAAATCTGTGTATCTATAGCCCAATTTGAATTGGAAATATCAATGTGAATGCAAATAAAGGATTACAGGGTGTGTGAAAGTGTATGTGTATGAAATTTCCTAGCTCTCTCCACTGAAGAAGCCTAGAAACAATGACTAATCAAATTTCCTAGAACCTAGAATACCATATTAATATACTATTTTCCACTAAGAGAAAACAGGCTGGTTGGAGATGAAGCCAGGTGCGATGGACTGATAAACTTTGTAGAAAATGAGAATGTGAAAATAGCAAATGTTGTCAGCTCTTTCAAGGAAAGAAATAAACCAGTAACTTAAAGGAGAACAGTAACTGTGTCTAACAAAGATAGTTTTAAGCTGAAGATAAACCTGAGCCAGTAGGGACGATGGAGAGTCAGAGAAAGAAGGAGATAAAACATATAGGAAAAAAAGCAGCTACCAATTAAATAATTCTCCTGATGAGTTAGAAGAGATAGGTATCCAATATTAAAGAAGCAGCCTTAGAGAGAATAGGGTTACCTCTTTCAATAAAATTGGAGGAAGCTTAGTATAAATGAATATGCATACTAGTATGGTAAAGTTGGTTTCCTACTCCAAATGTACTCTCATCAGGGAATAGAAAGAAGTTAAAAGACACCTAATAAATATTCAAGTTGTAAATATTGAAAAATAAAAATGTCATATCTGCTGGCATCTGTGTGCTCTGAAATGAGAAAGTTAACCCCATGGAGGTATTTATAGATAAGCCAAAAACTTAAATGAAGTTATACATGCAGGTGGATAGTAATTATATGAAAAAAATGGTGTTGTTCAACTTATGGCACAGGAAGTTGGGAAATGGCCTTGATATTTAATCAAAGTGATTGTTTTAGTTTCCGTGGCTGCTCAAGCAAATGCCATGCAAAGAGTGAGCTCAAACAATGGGAATTCATTGTCTCATGGTTTTGAGGCTAGGAGAAGTGCAAATCAAGGCATAATCAAAGCAGTGCTTCCCTCCTAAGACTGGCTTCCTGGGGGTGGTTGCCCATGATCCTTAGTCCTGGGATCCTCTGTCACATGGCAATGAACATGGCAGCCTTTTCTGGTCTCTCTCTTCTCTTCCAGGTTCCATGGACTTTCAGCTTTTGGCTGCTCTCTGTGTGGCTTTGTTTCCCCTTCTGTGACCTTCCCTTTAAGGCCTTCAGTAATAGGATTAAGATCTAAACTGGGTCACTTTTTATCTGAAGTAACCTCACCAAAAGGTCTCAATTACAAGGGTTCACACCCACAGGAATGGATTAAGTTCAAGAACATTTTTTCTGGGATCCATCACTCCAAACCACCACAGTGATATAGAAAGCTGTGGCAGATTGAGTTATGTACCCCAGAAAAAAACAATATTCTTAAACTTAACTCATTCCCACGGGTGTAAACCCATTGTAATTAGGACATTTCAAACACGTTATTTTTAGTTAAAATGTGTGCTGGTTTGAATGTATTATGTCCCCCAGAAAAGGCCATATTCTTTGATGTAATCTTGTGTGGGCAGACATTATCAGTGTTGATTAGATTGTGATTCTTTGAGTGTTTCTGTGGAGATGTGCCGCACCCAGCTGTGGGTGATGACTATGAAGGTATGTCCCCACCCATTCAGGGTGGGTCTAAATTAAATCACTGGAGCCATATAAATGAGCTGACAAACAGAAGGAACTCAGTGCAGCTGTGAGTGACATTGTGAAGAGCAACTGAGAGTGACAGCCAAGAGGGACACTTGAAAGAATGCACTGGAACTCAGAGAAGAGCTTCAGCTTACAGAGTCATTTTGGAGACAGACTGTAAAAGCAGACTCTTGCTCCAGAGAAGCTAAGAGAGGACAAACATCCCAAGAGCAACTGAGAGTGACATTTTTGAGGAACTGCAGCCTAGAGAGGAACATCCTGGGAGAAAGCCATTTTGAAACCAGAACTTTCAAGCAGACGCCAGCCACGTGCCTTCCCAGCTAACAGAGGTTTTCTGTACACCACTGGCCATCCTCCAGTGAAGGTACCCAATTGTTGATGTGTTACCTTGGACACTTTATAGCCTTAAGACTGTAACTTTGTAACCAAATAAACCCCCTTTTATAAAAGCCAATCCTTTTATGGTGTTTTGCATTCCAGCAGCATTAGCAAACTAGAACAAAGCGTGACAAACTGAATCAAGATGGTTCTTAATCCTATTACTGGAGGCCTTAAGGATAAAAACTTGGGGGAGGAGTGAGAGCTAAAAGTCAACAAATCTCAAAAGAGAAAGGAGAGGACATTGTCATGTGATGGAAATGCCAAGGAACCCAATGGATTTATGGCCAGCCAGAGTGCTACCTACCCTGGGAGGAAGCAAGTCTTCCAGCCTCTGAAACTGTGAGCCAATAAATTCCTGTGATTAAGCCAACCCATTATGTGGTATTTGTCATAGTTGCCAGGAGACTAAAGCAGGAACCATTATGGAATTAAGTGGTCAAGGAACATGAAAACAGTGCCTGGTGAAAATGGTTTGAGTGCAGGAGGAGATAGCAAGCTTGGAGACCATCTCAACATCTAACACTCTTCAGACCCTCAGTGAGTTCTAAGGATTCAGCATTGATTTTTTAGGAAGTATTATATGGGTCATAACCATGTAAATATAACATTGGGCATCTGCTTCCATGTCAGAATAGGAGAAGCACCATATCATCTGTAATAGGACTTTTACTTGGGATCTGACATTACTCTATCTTAGTGCATCCACTGTCATTCTCTAGAGCAAGGCCATATGGAGCTTTCTACCAATAGGATACAAGAGATGGCAGATAAATAAGTATTGACTTATGATACTTTATGTTCCCTAGCCTTACATATTAGCTTCCTCCTTGAAGGATGACTTGACTTTTCTCCTCCTAACCCAAAAAAGCTGAAACATTCAGAAAAATCTAAAATTGGTTGACCAAATTGTTTATACTCAATTTGAAAATGTCCACAATCCTATTGTTCTTGGAAGTTATTTTTTCCTTACCTTAATATTTAATTAAATAGGATGGAAACTTTCAATCCCAGTTAAGATAGAATAAACACACTCCATCCTGTCTTTCCCACTGCATGTAGCTATAAAACCTGAGTAGAATGCATGAAGCATATCTTTCAGGACTCACAAAAGTCAATCGTATCAAATAGACTGGGGAAGAAGACAAGAATTAATAGCATCTTCAAACAGTGAATTTACCTTATTTTTTCCTTCAGTTATCTCCCAGCTAGAACAAGACACAACCTGAAACCTGAAGTGGGCATTGGCACAGACAAAGAAAGCCCAAAAGAAGTCCTGTAATTCTGGTGTGAAGAGTAGGAAAGGGGTCTCACAACACACAGAGGAGATGGAGGATATCATCCATATTCTTAGTTTTACTCTTTTCTCCCTTTTTTTGCACTCAAGAGGTGGCAACAATGACAGTTGTGCCAAAAGAGTCCTGCAATAGCCTAAATCTCTGAAGGAATGAAACTTTCATCTACTGTGGATGGGGTGAGCTCCCACTGCTTTGTGTTTCCCCTCTCTGTCCTTTCATAGACATGGGAATAATCATGGAAAGTGTACAGTACAGCAGGGTAAATAAGATCTATTTTTCTAGTGAGTCGATCAAAATAGGAATCCCCAGAAAGCCAGAAGTTACTGGAAGATTTCAGAGAGGGAGATTTGGGGGTAAAGGGACCCTAAAAATTGTTTATAAGGTAGGCTTATCCCTGAACTACACATAGTAAAAACATGCAGAGATCACATATTTTGAGAGCTGAAATAATGCATAGAGCATTATTCAAGTCCCAGAGAGGGGGGAATGAAGGAGAAATACAAATAACACTATCAAGGCTTTAGAAACAGAACTGACATTGAAACCACAGTCCACAGAAGCCTAGTTGGATATGGGGCTTAAACTAAACCAAGACAATTGCCCATAAAACAACAACAAAAAAATCAACATTTTATGTAAGGTTTAAACAAGACCTAGTTTCATAACATAATATACAAAATATCTGTAATATAATACATGTTACTTAGCATATACAGAACCAGAAAAATATCAACTTGTTTGAGAAAAATTAATCTACAGACACCAATACAGACATGAGACAGATGTTGGAATTACCTGACAAAGACTTTGATTCAGCTATTATACTACAATAATTTAGATTACAATCTCTTTAAACAAATGGAAATACAGAAAGTTTCAGCAAAAAATAAAAGAAAGAACCAAAGGGAAATTGTAGAACTAAAATTTATAATAACACATATAAAACACCCATTTGATGGTCTCAACAGCAAATTGAAATGTCAGAGACAGTGAACTCTGAAAATAGATCAGTAGAAAATATCCAATCTGAACAATGGAGAGGAAAACATTGAAAAAAATAAACAGAGTCTCAGGGGCCATGGGAAAATGACAATGGGACAATATCCTTGAAGTACGAAAAGAAGACAAGATAAACTACTGTGCAGAAGAAAGAAATATATTTTAAGAAATAATGGCTGAAGATTTCTTAATTTAGCAAAAGACTTAAGGCTACTGATACAAGAATGTAAGTGGACACTAACATATACATTGTTATCAAACTGCTGAAAACTGAAGACAAAGAAAAAATCCTGAAAGCAACCAAAGAAAAATGACACATTAATTATAGGGAAATAAAGAATCATATGGCTTCAGAGTTTACCTCAGAAACTGTAGTGATCAGAAGGAAGTGAAACAAAGTTTTGAAGTGCTGAAAGAAAAGAAATAGTCAACCTAGGACTAAATATCCAGCAAATATCCTTCAAGAATAAGTGGGAAATAAAGACATACTTAGAGAGAGGAAATCTAAGAAATTTCATGGCTAGCAGAACTGCTCAAAAAGAATTCATAAAGGAAATTCTTCAGACATATGGGAAATGATACCAGAAGGGAATGTGAAACATCATTAACAGCAAATGGTATGTATCTGGGTAAAGAGAATATTGTTCTTCTATTGAGTTCATTAAAATATGAGTGAAAAGTTGAAAGCAAAAAATATATATATTGCATTTTCTTACTGGGATTTTTACATATGCAGATATAAAACAACTACAATATAGAGAGAAAAGAGTAAAGGGTCTTATATGGCAGTAAGCTTTCTATATTCCACTTGAAATAGTAAAATATTGATTTTAAGTGAACACTGAAAACTTCAGTATTTGTATTGTAATCTCTAGAGCATCCACTTAAATATATATACATATAGAAAGAGAGAGAGAGAAAGTTATAGTAAAAAAGATAACAGGTAAATTTAAATTGAATACTAAAGAAGTTTCAAATAACCCAAAAGGAGGAATAGAAGGGGAAACAGAAGAATACAAAACAGAGATCAAACAGAAAACATATAGCAAAGTGATGAACAAAATTCCAAATAAATAAAATTACATTAAATTTAAATGCTCAGAAGGTAAGAATTGTGAGATGATGGTCAATCAGGAAGCCCCAAGACTCTATCCTTCCACCAAAACAAATTTAAACAGGTAGGAACAGTTTGAAATAACTATTTTTCAACTCTGGAGGCCAGAAGAACACTGTACAGCATGCAGGGAAGAGTGGAGGAAGAGGATGATAAACTAAGATAAAGAACAGTAAATTGCTTTCAACACATGGTGGATACTAGTGCCCATCCCCCATTTTGCATAGCAGGTTCCTGCAGGATCCAGCTCCTGGCTAACACAATGGTGACAGAAAGGGACATTAAAAACTCTTGCCCAAGACCAGGGGTGGATGCAGTCAATCAATGATCACCACTAGATTAGTGGATTCAGATGGCTGGGGACACAGCTCTGAGGGAAGCCATTGTTTCAGCCTGCTCTGGATTAAGGCAGTGATAGCCATTTTTTCAACCCTCCCAGGACAGGGGTGTTCATGGTAGAGACTTAAAGATGCTACATTTCCTCAGGACTGCAGGGGATAATTAGTTAACTGAAGGGCTGCATTTGCTGGACAGGCTAGGAAAGGTCAGCTGTGGGGAGCTGTCAGAGAGGCTCTGGATGCTTTTCCTGCTACACTCCATAGGGCACATTGTAGCTGGTCTATTCCCCTTTCATGAGTCCCTGACCTTATTATGGCTGGGAAAGACTGAATTAGGAATGTCTTTTCTAGTGTCCCCTTCTCCCAAAATGTGCCTTACAGGCAAAAGCAGCTTGAGACAATGAAAGGAGTATAAAGACTATAGAGGTGGACAATCTGGAACAAAGGCCTGCCAGCTTCAAATACCTAGAAGAAGGAGGTCTGTCTCCTGGGAAACAGAGGGAGAAACCAAAATCCTGTAAACAGGGGAACTCCAAATCAACTGACAACAAAAACACAAGGCAAGACAGGAAAACATCACACACTGCCTTAGCCTGGGGCAAACCTTCTTGATAGGAGGGCTGAAGCTCAAAAAATATCTATCTTATCACCAGATGGTTACAAAACCAAGAAGCAGACATCTCAGGGAATAAATCCCAGAATTAACATTTTTAAATACTAGAATGGGGACAGTGTGCAATTAAAGAGTAAAAGATAAATAAATAAAAAAAAAATGAAATGATGGACCATCCAATAGAAGAGGATAAAAATCCAGGAAACACCATCAAAGAAGACAAGAATGTAGACATATCAAACAAAATCTTTGAAAAAATGATCATAAAAATGCTCAAGAAGATGAAGGAAAATATAGAGAAAGAAATAAAGGAAATCAGGAAAACAATGAATGAGCAATATGAATGCCTTAGGAAAGAAATAGAAATTTTTAAAAGGAACAAAACAGAACTAGTGGAGTTGAAGATCACAATAAATGAAAAGAAAATGCCCAGTAGGGTCTCAAGAGTAGATTGGAGCTGGCCAAAGAAAGAAGCAGTGAACTTGAAGACAAAGTAATTGAAAAGAGTCAGGCTAAGGAGCAAAAGGAAAAAGAAACATTAAAAGTGAAAATACCCTAAGACACATCTGGGACACCAATATAGGTATTATGGGAATCTCAGAAAGAGGGAAAAGAGAGAAGGGGGTAGAAGGAATATTCAAAAAAATTATAAGAGAACTTCCCAAACTTAACACAAGAAGCCTAAAGAACATCAAACATGATAAACATGAAGAAAAAATACCCCTATGGATATTTATTACAGTATATAAATGCAAAGGACAAGAAGAGAGTTCTAAAAGGTGCAAGAGAAAAGCAACATGTTACATACAAGGGAGACCCCGTTAGATTGAGCGCTGATTTCTCATCAGAAAATATGGAGGCAAGAAGGCAGTGGGTTGAAATATTGAAGGTAATCAAAGAAATCAACTGGAAGCCAAGAATTTTATATACAATGAGACTTTGTTTCAAAAGGAGGGAGAGGTTAAGGCATTCTCAGATTAATAAAAGATGAGGGAGTTCATCACACCTAGACCTGCTGTATAAGCAATGCTAAAGGGAGTTCTTCAGATTCAAAGGAAAGGACACTACACAGTGATTAAAGCAGCATTAAGAAATAAAGTTCTCCACTAAAGTTAACCAGCATTAAGAAATAAAGATCTCCACTAAAGTTAACCATTTGGGCAATTATAAATGGCAGTATTACTGTAGTGTATTGTTTGATATGTAACTTCACTTCTTATTTCCTACAGATGCTAAAATGCAAATGCATAAAAAGTAATGATAAATCTATAGTTCTGGACATATAATGTGCCAAGTTATTATATATATATAATATATATTAATACTATATATGTATAGTATTAATCAACATGAGGGACAAAAAAAAAGTGTAAGACTTACAAAGCCTAAATAGCAAAATGGCAGAAGAAAGTCCTGTTATATCAGTAGTGACTTTAAATATAAATGGATTAAACTCTCCCATAAAAAGGCAGAGATTGGCAGAATGAATAAAAAAAAATGCATGACCTTACTTGATGCTATCTGTAAGTAAATTTAAAGATGCAAGTAGGTTGAGGGTGAAAAGATAGAAAAAATATACCATACAAGTAGTAATCAAAAGAGGGCTGGGGGACTAAGCCATGCATGCAAGAAGCCAAAAGCAATGAAACCAAGAAGAGAAGGAAAAGACCAGCAGACACCAATAAGTGCCTTCCCATGTGGCAGAGGAGTCTAGGATTGTTAGCAGCCAGTCTTCAGGAAGGTGCATTTGGTGATTCATGAGGAATATTTCCAGATACATTGCAGACATCAAGCCTTTGCCTCCCAGCATAAAAGATAGACTGATAAAAGTAATGAGCATGAAGGGACAGATAACAGATTCAAATATAAGTTAGATTTTACACCCTGAAGTCCAAATTTCAGATCTATAGAGCTGTGATATTTCAGATACTGCACCTGTGTAACTGCAGAAAACTGAAGAAAATAATTTTTTTAATTCCTCAAAAGAAAGCAGAATGTTCATAACTTTAGAAGGAATAAAAGGTGTGGTTTCTTCTTGTTCATATCTGTATGAAGCTTCTTGGAAAAGATGCTGCAGTCTCACTGATGAAGGAGTCCTTGCTTTTGCACTCAATTGCTGGCTGCTAAAGATCATTGATTTGGGTGGCTGCTTTGGTATTATGGATGTGTCTTTACATGCCCATTTTTGCAGTGTGTTGACTTTTCAGCTACTCATGTTTCTGACAATGGTGTGGTCATGCTTGTGAGTGGCCTTGTGTCAAGAAATCAGAGGAGATTCATATGGAACATTGTGTGACTATCGCTGATGACTCTATGGAAGCTCTCCTTACTTTCTGCCTCCAGATACATATGGTACTCTTCCATGGATGCCCCTGGATAACAGCTCCTACTTGCAATCACATCCCCCTCATCCTTTCATATATCTTCTAGCTGCAGTTCCCTTGATTCAAGCAAATGCATCCCTTCTGGATAGTGACTAGTATTTCCCTCTGTTGAAGATTGAATCATAGCCCCCACAAAAGGCTTGCTCATACTCAACCTCTGGTCCTATAAGCATGAGCTCATATGTAAATAGGACATTTGAAGATGTTACTAGTTGAGGTGTGCCCAAACTAAATGAGGGTGGGCCTTAGTCTAGTATGGATGAAGTCTTTTTAAGCAAAGGAAATTGGACACAGAAAGAGAGGTCATGGAAGAAGCAAGAAGCTGAAAGTCAAGGAAACCCAGAAGAGAAAGGAGAAGACAATGCCATGTGTTGAAAAGCCAAGATACCCCAAAATTCCCAGCCAGCCAAAAGATAGCAACCCTGAGAGTGAACCATGAGCCAACAGATTCATGTTATGAAGCCAAGAAAGGGGGGGGGGGAGAAAGGAGAAAGCACACTGGGGTGGCTATATTAATATCAGACAAAGTAGGCTATAAATCAAAACCAGTTATGAGGGACAAGGATGGTTATTATATACTGTTAAGGGGACAATTCACCAGGAAGGTGTAACCACTATAAATATATGTGAACCGAACAGCAGATTCCCAAAATATATGAAGCAAAAACTGATAGATTTGAAGGGAAAAGTTGACAATTCTACAATAATGACAGGAAATATAATACACCACTCTATAATGGATAGAACATCTAGTCAGAAGATAATAAGAAAGTACAAGATTTGAATGATACTCTAAACCAACTAGATGTAACAGATACATATAGAATATTTCATCTAAGAAAAACAGAGTACACAGTCTTCTCAAGTGCACATGAATCACTGTCCAGGATAGACCATATGTTGGGTCACAAAATAAGTCTCAATAAAGTCAACAATATTGAAATCGTACAATGTATATTCTCCAACCAAAATGGAATGAAGCTAGAATTCAATTACAGAGGAAAAAATGAAAAATTCACAAATATGTGGAAATTAAACAATCTACTCTTTTTTTTTATCTTCATTTTATTGAGATATATTCACATACCACGCAGTCATACCAAACAAATCGTACTTTCGATTGTTTACAGTACCATTACATAGTTGTAAATTCATCACCTAAATCAATCCCTGACACCTTCATTAGCACACACACAAAAATAACAAGAATAATAATTAGAGTGGAAAAGAGCAATTGAAGTAAAAAAGAACACTGGGTACCTTTGTCTGTTTGTTTCCTTCCCCTATTTTTCTACTCATCCATCCATAAACTAGACAAAGTGGAGTGTGGTCCTTATGGCTTTCCCAATCCCATTGTCACCCCTCATAAGCTACATTTTTATACAACTGTCTTTGAGATTCATGGGTTCTCGGTTGTAGTTTGATAGTTTCAGGTATCCACCACCAGCTACCCCAATTCTTTAGAACCTAAAAAGGGTTGTCTAAAGTGTGCGTAAGACTGCCCACCAGAGTGACCTCTCGGCTCCTTTTGGAATCTCTCTGCCACTGAAGCTTATTTCATTTCCTTTCACATCCCCCTTTTGGTCAAGAAGATGTTCTCCATCCCACGATGCCGGGTCTACATTCCTCCCCGGGAGTCATATTCCACGTTGCCAGGGAGATTTACTCCCCTGGGTGTCCGATCCCACGTAGAGGGGAGGGCAGTGATTTCACCGTTCAAGTTGGCTTAGCCAGAGAGAGAGGGCCACATCTGAGCAACAAAGAGGCATTTGGGAGGAGGCTCTTAGGCAGAACCATAGGGAGGCCTAGCCTCTCCTTTGCAGCAACCGTCTTCCCAAGGGTAAAACTTATGGTACAGGGCTCAACCCATCAAACCACCAGTCCCCTATGTCTGTGGTCATGTTAGCAACAATGGAGGTGGGGTAGGCGAATACCCCTGCATTCTCCACAGGCTCCTCAAGGGGGCACTACATCTTTTTTTTTTCCTTGTTTTTCTTTTTTTTTTTTTTAACTTTCCCTTCTTTTTTAAATCAACTGTATGAAAAAAAAGTTAAAAAGAAAACAAACATACAATAAAAGAACATTTCAAAGAGACCATAACAAGGGAGTAAGAAAAACACAACTAACCTAAGATAACTGCTTAAATTCCAACATGTTCCTACTTTACCCCAAGAAAGTTACATAATATAGCAACATTTCTGTGAACTTGTTCCTACTATATCCATCAGAAATTAACAGACCATAGTCATTCCTGGGCATCCCCAGAACGTTAAATAGCTTATCTGTTCTTCTTGGATTATAGTTCCCCCTTCCTTAATTGCTCTCTATTGCTAGTTCCCCTACATTCTACATTATAAACCATTTGTTTTACATTTTGCAAAGTTCACATTAGTGGTAGCATATAATATTTCTCTTTTTGTGCCTGGCTTATTTCGCTCAGCATTATGTCTTCAAGGTTCATCCATGTTGTCATATGTTTCACGAGATCGTTCCTTCTTACTGCCGCGTAGTATTCCATCATGTGTATATACCACATTTTATTTATCCACTCATCTGTTGAAGGACATTTGGGTTGTTTCCATCTCTTGGCAATTGTGAATAATGCTGCTATGAACATTGGCGTGCAGATATCTGTTCGTGTCACTGCTTTCCGCTCTTCCGGGTATATACCGAGAAGTGCAATCGCTGGATCGAATGGTAACTCTATATCTAGTTTTCTAAGGAACTGCCAGACTGACTTCCAGAGTGGCTGAACCATTATACAGTCCCACCAACAATGAATAAGAGTTCCAGTTTCTCCACATCCCCTCCAGCATTTGTAGTTTCCTGTTTGCTTAATGGCAGCCATTCTAACCGGTGTTAGATGGTATCTCATTGTGGTCTTAATTTGCATCTCTCTAATAGCTAGTGAAGCTGAACATTTTCTCATGTGTTTCTTGGCCATTTGTATTTCCTCTTCAGAGAACTGTCTTTTCATATCTTTTGCCCATTTTATAATTGGGCTGTCTGTATACTGTCATTGAGTTGTAGGATTTCTTTATATATGCAAGATATCAGTCTTTTGTCAGATACATGGTTTCCAAAAATTTTTTCCCATTGACTTGGCTGCCTCTTTACCTTTTTGAGAAATTCCTTTGAGGTGCAGAAACTTCTAAGCTTGAGGAGTTCCCATTTATCTATTTTCTCTTTTGTTGCTTGTGCTTTGGGTGTAAAGTCTAGGAAGTGGCCGCCTAATACAAGGTCTTGAAGATGTTTTCCTACATTATCTTCTAGGAGTTTTATGGTACTTTCTTTTATATTGAGATCTTTGGTCCATTTTGAGTTAATTTTTGTGTAGGGGGTGAGGTAGGGGTCCTCTTTCATTCTTTTGGATATGGATATCCAACTCTCCCAGCCCCATTTGTTGAAAAGACCATTATGACTCAGTTCAGTGACTTTGGGGGCCTTATCAAAGATCAGTCGGCCATAGATCTGAGTTTCTATCTCTGAATTCTCTGTTCGATTCCATTCATCTATATGTCTATCTTTGTGCCAGTACCATGCTGTTTTGACAACTGTGGCTTTATAATAAGCTTCAAAGTCAGGGAGTGTAAGTCCTCCCACTTCGTTTTTCTTTTTTAGAGTGTCTTTAGCAATTCGAGGCATCTTCCCTTTCCAAATAAATTTGATAACTAGCTTTTCCAAGTCTGCAAAGTAGGTTGTTGGAATTTTGATTGGGATTGCATTGAATCTGTGGATGAGTTTGGGTAGAATTGACATCTTAATGACATTTAGCCTTCCTATCCATGAACATGGAATATTTTTCCATCTTTTAAGGTCCCCTTCTATTTCTTTTAGTAGAGTTATGTAGTTTTCTTTGTATAGGTCTTTTACATCTTTGGTTAAGTTTATTCCTAGGTACTTGATTTTTTTAGTTGCTGTTGAAAATGGTATCTTTTTCTTGAGTGTCTCTTCAGTTTCTTCATTTCTACCATATAGAAACATTACTGACTTATGTGCATTAATCTTGTATCCCCCTACTTTGCTAAATTTGTTTATTAGCTCTAGTAGCTGTATCATTGATTTCTCAGGGTTTTCTAGATATAAGATCATATCATCTGCAAACAATGACAGTTTTACTTCTTATTTTCCAATTTGGATGCCTTTTATTTCTTTGTCTTGCCGGATTGCCCTGGCTAGCACTTCCAGCACAATGTTGAATAACAGTGGTGACAGCGGGCATCCTTGTCTTGTTCCTGATCTTAGAGGGAAGGCTTTCAGTCTCTCACCATTGAGTACTATGCTGGCTGTGGGTTTTTCATATATGCTCTTTATCATGTTGAGGAAGTTTCCTTCAATTCCTACCTTTTGAAGTGTTTTTATCAAAAAGGGATGTTGGATTTTGTCAAATGCTTTTTCAGCATCTATTGAGATGATCATTTGATTTTTCCCTTTTGACTTGTGAATGTGTTGTAATACATTGATTGATTTTCTTATGTTGAACCATCCTTGCATGCCTGGAATGAACCCCACTTGATCATGGTGTATGATTTTTTTAATGTGTCTTTGGATTCGATTTGCAAGTATTTTGTTGAGGATTTTTGCATCTATATTCATTAGGGAGATTGGCCGGTAGTTTTCCTTTTCTGTAGCATCTTTGCCTGGTTTTGGTATTAGATTGATGTTAGCTTCATAAAATGAGTTAGGTAGTGTTCCATTTCCTTCAATGTTTTGAAAGAGTTTGAGTAAGATTGGTGTCAGTTCTTTCTGGAAAGTTTGATAGAATTCCCCTGTGAAGCCATCTGGCCCTGGGCATTTATTTGTGGGAAGATTTTTGATGACTGACTCGATCTCTTTGCTTGTGATGGGTTGGTTGAGGTCTTCTGTTTCTTCTCTGTCAGTCTAGGTTGTTCATATGTTTCCGGGAAATTGTCCATTTCTTCTACATTATCCAGTCTGTTGCCATACAGTTGTTCATAATATCCTCTTATAATTTTTTTAATTTCTTCAGGATCTACAGTTATGTCACCTTCTTCATTCATTATTTTATTTATATGGGTCTTCTCTCTTTTTGATTTTGTCAGTCTAGCTAGGGGCTTGTCAATCTTGTTGATCTTCTCGAAGAACCAACTTTTCGTGATATTTATCCTCGCTATTGTTTTTTTGTTCTCTATGTCATTTATTTCTGCTTTAATCCTTGTTATTTCTTTTCTTCTACTTGGTTTGGGATTGGTTTGCTGTTCATTTTCTAGCTTCTTCAGTTGATCCATTAGTTCTTTGATTTTGGCTCTTTCTTCCTTTTTAATATATGCGTTTAGTGCTATAAATTTCCCCCTTAGCACTGCTTTTGCTGCATCCCATAGGTTTTGGTATGTTGTGGTCTCATTTTCATTCGTCTCTATATATTTAGCAATTTCTCTTGCTATTTCTTCTTTAACCCACTGATTGTTTAGGAGTGTGTTGTTTAACCTCCAGGTATTTGTGAATTTTCTAAGTCTCTGATGGTTATTGACTTCTAATTGTATTCCATTGTGGTCAGAGAATGTGCTTTGAATAATTTCAATCTTTTTAAATTTATTGAGGCTTGTTTTATGTCCCAGCATATGATCTATTCTGGAGAAAGTTCCATGAGCACTAGAAAAGTATGTGTATCCTGGTGACTTGGGATATAATGTCCTGTATATGTCTGTTAAATCTAATTCATTTATCAGATTGTTTAGGTTTTCAATTTCCTTATTGGTCTTCCGTCTGGTTGATCTATCTATAGGAGAGAGTGATGTGTTGAAGTCTCCCACAATTATTGTGGAAACATCAGTTGCTTCCTTTAGTTTTGCCAGTGTTTCTCTCATGTATTTTGTGGCACCTTGATTGAGTGCATAGACATTTATGATTGTTATTTCTTCTTCCTGAATTGCCCCTTTTATTAGTATGTAGTGGCCTTCTTTGTCTCTCAAAACATCCCTGCATTTGAAGTCTATCTTATCTGAGATTAATATTGCTACACCTGCTTTCTTTTGGCTGTAGCTTGCATGAAATATTTTTTTCCATCCTTTCACTTTCAGTTTCTTTGTGTCCCTGTGTCTAAGATGAGTCTCTTGTATGCAACATATTGATGGTTCATTTTTTTTGATCCATTCTGCAAATCTATATCTTTTAATTGGGGAGTTTAATCCATTTACATTCAACATTATAACCGTGAAGGCATTTCTTGAATCAGCCATCTTATCCTTTGGTTTATGTTTGTCATATTTTTCCCCTCTCTCTATTAATATCCTTTATTGTACCCATACCGAATCTCTTTAGTACTGAACCTTTCTCCAAGTCTCTCTGTCCTTTCTTTGTCTCTCTGTCTGTAGGGCTCCCTTGAGTATCTCCAGTAGGGCAGGTCTCTTGTTAGCAAATTCTCTCAGCATTTGTTTGTGAAAAATTTAAGCTCTCCCTCAAATTTGAAGGAGAGCTTTGCTGGATAAAGTATTCTTGGCTGGAAATTTTTCTCACTCAGAATTTTAAATATATCATGCCACTGCCTTCTCGCCTCCATGGTGGCTGCTGAGTGGTCACTACTTAGTCTTATGCTGTTTCCTTGGTATGTGGTGAATTGCTTTTCTCTTGCTGCTTTCAGAACTTGCTCCTTCTCTTCCGTGTTTGACAGTGTGATCAGTATATGTCTCGGAGTGGGTTTATTTGGATTTATTCTATTTGGAGTTCGCTGAGCATTTATGATTTGTGTATTTATGTTGTTTAGAGATTTGGGAAGTTTTCCCCAACAATTTCTTTGAATACTCTTCCTAGACCTTTACCCTTTTCTTCCCCTTCTGGGACAACAATGAGTCGTATATTCGGACGTTTCATATTATCTATCATATCCCTGAGGTCCATTTTGATTTTTTCAATTTTTTTCCCCATTCTTTCTTTTATGCTTTCAATTTCCATTCTGTCATCTTCCAGGTCACTGATTCGTTGTTCAACTTCCTCTAGTCTTGTACTATGAGTGTCCAGAATCTTTTTAATTTGGTCAACAGTTTCTTTAATTTCCATAAGATCATCCATTTTTTTATTTACTCTTGCAATGCCTTCTTTATGCTCTTCTAGGGTCTTCTTGATTTCCTTTGTATCCCGTACTATGGTCTCATTGTTCATCTTTAGCTCTTTGAGTAGCTGCTCTAGGTGCTGTGTCTCTTCTGGTCTTTTGATTTGGGTGCTTGGGCTTGGGTTATCCATATCGTCAGTTTTTTCATATGCTTTATAATTTTCTGTTGTTTTTGGCCTCGTGGCATTTGCTGAACTTGATAGGGTTCTTTTAGGATTTGTAGACCAATTGAAGTCCTTATCTCTAATTTATCAGATCTACAGCTTCGTGGAGTACACATTCTCTAACTAACCAGCAGGTGGTGTCCACAAGCCACCTGTTCTCCACAAGCCAGTTCTCCGCTGTTTAGCCTTTTTGGTGAGTGGGAGAGAGAGTCTTGTGGGGTCCAATTGATGTACCAAGCTTGCGTGTGCAGTTGGTGTTGCCTGCCCTGTATATGGGGCGTGTTTCTGGTCAGTCAGGGAGTGGGGGTGGCCCTAACAATCAAATCTCCCTGGTGATCCTAGAGTTTTAAAGCTGCTGCAATAGTCTAATCCTTCAGTTCAGTCCTGCCACAGTTTGTCTCTGCCACTGACCCACAAGTCCTTGGTATTGGCGTATGGCTCCTGAGACTTGCAAGTGGGCCCCTCTTCCAGGCTGTGCACCCTGGGTCCTCTGTTGAGAGATGACTGTGCTATGTCACAGGTGAGTGCCGTCCCCCCAGGGCAGTTCTGGGCTGCTGGGCTGTGTAGGGAGGCTCCCAGTCTGCTGAAATGATGGCTGAATGGGGCTTTGTTAATTCACACTGCTCCACCTTCCCAACTCTGGGACAATCAGCTGAGGTTGCAGGGAAGGCTAATGTCCACGCCCAGTTTTGTGGTGTGTGCCTGTTATGTGAAGCCCTTCCGTCACACTGGGTTGTCTGGGGCAGCTCTGGGCTATGGGGCTGGTGATGGGCAGGAGTGTTTCCTGTCCACCAGGATGATGGCTGTGAGCGGACACCCCCCTTTTCTTGGGAAGTTGTGGTGTTTAGTGAATTTTCTCAGCCACTGGATTATTGCCTTTTGTCTCAGAGCTCTCTTAGTTCTGCTCTTGACTTGATCTGCCCAAATTGCAAGTCTTTGAAGCTTTCTCTATTGGGCTTCTTAGAGTAATTGTTTTAGAAAAAGAAAAAAGGATTAAAAAAAAGGGGCCCTCCTCAGAGATCTAATGGGTTATTGAAATGCTAAGAGACAAAGCAACCAGGGCCATAAAGGAGAGGTCCACAGGGCAGAGAGATCAGCTTTTCTTCAGGATTTGCATATCCGCCTCAGGGCCTGAGCTCTGCCCTTCCCCTTTCTATGTTCACCAGAACTCCAAAAATCCTCCGCTTTTATTTTGGAGTTTTTCATGTTGTTTTTTTTCTATGCCTGTCTCCTCTCTGCTGGGCTGGCTGCTCTCAGATTCTCTGGTGTCTGGTCTCAGTCTATCTATGGTTGGAGTTTGGATCAGTAGAATGAGTTTCCGATAAGGGCTGCCACTGAAGTTCTCCCTTCTCCTTCCCGGAGCTGACAGCCCCTCCTCCCCCGGGACTGAGCCTGGCAGGGAGGGGCGCGGGTCCCCTGGCCGCAAAAACTTACAGATTTTGCTGATCTCAGCAGTTCCACGTTTTCATGAGTGTTGTATGAAGTATGCCCAAAGTCAGATTGCTCTGTGGTGTCTAGTCCACGCAGTTCCTGGCTTTCTACCTACTTTCCTGGAGGAGTAACTAAAACATACAGCTCACCAGTCTGCCATCTTGCCCCGCCTCTCCTAAACAATCTACTCTTAAACAACCAGTGGATGAAAGAGGAAAGCAGATGTGAAATTAGGAAATATATTGAGGCAAATGAAAATGAAAATGAAACATGCCAAAATTTATGAGATTCAGTGAAGGTAGTACTGAGAAGGAAATTTATAGCTCTAAATGCTTACATCAAAAAAAGAAGACTTCAAATCAGAGACCTAACCTCAAAACTAGAAGAACTAGAAAAAAAAAGAACAAATTAAATCCAGAGTGAGCAGAAGGAAGGAAATAACAAAGATTAGTGTGGAATAAATTAAATTTTTAAAAAACAGAGAAAAACCAACAAAACCAAAACTTGGTTCTTTGAAAACATCAATAAAATTAACAAACTTGTAACTAAATTGTAAAAGAAAAAAGAGAGAGACACAAATAACTAAAATCAGAAATGAAAATGGGGATTTTACTACCAAACCTGCTGAAATAAAAAGGACTATATGAGGATACTACGAACAACTGTATGCCAATAAATTAGATAACCTAGACAAAAGGACAAATTCTTAGAAACATACAAACTAATTATATTGACTCAAGAAAAAATAGAAAATTTCAATATATCAATTACTAGTAAAGAGATTGACTCATTAATCAAAAACCTGCCAACAAAGGACGGTTTCACAGAAGAATTATTAATTCTAATAAACATTCCAAGAAGACTTAACTCCAATTCTGCTCAAACTCTACCAAAAAAAATTGAAGAGGTGGGATCTCTCCCTAATTCATTCTGCAAGGCCAACATTACCCTCATAAATAGGCCAAATAGAGATACACAAGAAAACTACAGACCAATACCTTTCAAGAAGATAGATGCAAAAATCCTCAACAAAATACTAGTCAATGTAATCCAACAGCATACTAAAAGAATTATACACCATGATCAAGTGGAATTTATCCCTGGTATGCAAGATTGGTTCAACATAAGAAAACAAATTAATGTTATACATTACATTAACAGCATAAAGGAAAAAGATAATGATTATCTCAACTTATGTAGGAAAGGCATTTGACCAAATCCAGCACCCCTTCATGATAAAACAATTTAGAACACTAGGAAGAGAAGAAAATTTCCTCAATATGGTAAAGGGCTTATATAAAAAGCACACAGCTAACATCTGACTTAATGGCAAAAGACTCAAAGCTTTCCCTCTAAAAAACAAAACAAGGATGCCCACTGTCATCATTGTTATTCAACATTGTACTGGATGTTTTTGCCAGAGCAATTAGGCAAGAAAAAGAAATAAAAGGAATTCAACTTGGAAAGGAAAAGGTAAAACTTTCCCCATTTGTGAATTATATGATCCTATATACAGAAAATCCTGAGAAATGTACAACAGATCTCCTAGAGCTAATAAATGAATTCAGCAAAGTGATGGGGTACAAGATCAAAACCCAAAATCAATAGTGTTTCTCTAAGCAATGAACAATCACAAAAGAATGAAATACCTAGGAATCAATCTAACCAAGGAAGCAAATGGCTTGTCCACAGAAAACCAAAACAATTGCAAAAAGCAATCAAACAAGACCTAAATAAATGGAAGGACATTCTGTATTCATGGATTGGAGGACTAAATATCCTTAAGATGGCAATCCTACACAAAGCAATTTATAGATTGTATGCAATCCCAATCAAAATTCCAATGACCTTCTTGCAGAAATGCAAAAGCCCATCATCAAACTTAAATGAAAGGGTAAGAGGCCAGAAGAGCAAAAACCATACTGAAGAAAGAAGATTGAAGTTGGAGGACTCACACTTCTGAAACTTGAAAGTAGCTACAATGCCACAATAATCAAAACAGCATGGTACTGGCACAAGAACAGATATATAAACCAACAGAATAGAACTGAGAGTTCAGAAGTCAACCCTCACATCTATGGCCAACTGATATTTAACAAGGGGTAAAGACCACCCATTGAGAAAGAATAGTCTACTCAACATATGGTGCTGGGAAAACTGGATCTCCTTTGTAAAAAATAGGAGGATCCCTACCTCACACCATATACAGAAATCAACTCAGAATGGACAAAGATTTAAATATAAGAGCTAGAACTATCAAACTCATAGAAAAAAATATAGGAAATTGTCTTCAGGACCTTGTGTTGGGCAATGGTTTCTTAGACTTTACACCCAAAACACAAGCAACAAAAGAAAAAATATATAAATCATACCTTGTAAAAATTAAAAACTTTATGTCTCAGAGGACTGAAAGTAAAATGACAACCTACACAATGTGAGGAAAATATTTGGAAACCGTGTATCCAATAATGGTTTAATATCCTGAATATATAAAGAAATCCTTCAACTTTACAACAAAAAGACAAACAATCCAATTAAGAATAGGCAAAAGACTTGAACATCAACTCTCCAAAGAAGATACAACATGGCCAGAAAGCATATGAAAAGATGTCCAACCATTAGCCATCAGGAAAATGCAAATCAAAACCACAGTGAGATAACTATTGTGCATGCATTAGAAAGGCTGCTATTAAAAAACTGGAAAATAACAACTATTGGAGAGGATGTGGAGAAATAGGAACACTCATTGAATGCTCTTAGCAACATAAAATAGTGCAGATGTTGTGGAAGACAGTCTGGTGGTTTCTCAGAAAGGTAAGTAGAGAACTCATATGACCCAGCAAACTTACCACTGGGTATACACCCAAAGAAGTGACAGATGGACTTGAACAGATAATTTGAACACCAATGTTCATGGAAGCATTATTCACAATTGCAAAAAAATGGAAGCAATCTGAGTGTTCATCAATCAATGAATGGATAAATAAAATGTGGTATGTATCTACAATGGAATATTATTAAGTCATGAAAAGGAATGAAGTCCTGACCCAGGCAACAACATGGGTGAACCTTGAAGACATCATGCAGAGTGAAAGAAGCCAGACACAAAAGGACAAATGTTGTATGATTTCACTGGTTTGAAACAACCAGAATAAGCAAACTCACAGAGTCAAAATCTAGAATATAGGTTACCAGGGGATGGAGTGGGGATAGGGCTTAAAATTTACAGGGTTAAAATTTAAAAGGTTAAAATTTATAGGCTTAAAACTTACAGGGTTCCTATTTGGAATGATGGAAATGCTTTGGTAATGGATGGTGGTGATGGTAGCACAAAATTGTGAATGCAATTAAACAGCACTGAAATATAAATCTGAATATGATTAACAAGGAAAATGTTAGATTGTATATATGTAACAGAATGAAAAATTTTTTTAAAAAAATCCATGGAACTACACTACACAAACAGTGATCCCTAAGTTAAACTATGGACTTTAATTAATAGCACAATTATAAAAATGTGCTAACATCAATTGTAACAATTGTTCCACACCGATGCATAGTGTTGATAGTGGGTTGGTATATGGGAATCCTGTATTTTATGCCTGATTTTGCTATGTAAGCCCACAACATCTCTAATAGATAAAAATAGAAAAAATTTAAATGATCAGAATGCATGTAAGGGAGATTGATGGAATATATATATATATATTTTTTTTTTTTAATTACAAGACTCACTATATTCTTTAGACAGGAAATTTACTTCAATTGTAACAATAGCAGTACATTAAAATACAAGGAATGGAAAAGATATACCATGCATGCCATGCTCATACAAATTAAAAAGAAAGGTATTGTTCTATTAATATCAGATAAACTACACCTCAGAGCAAAGAAAATTACCAGAAGTGGAGGGGGACATTACAAAATGATAAAAGAATAATTCACCAAGAACACAAAATAATCCTTAAAAGGAAGGTATATGAAAACAGAGCTTCAAAATATGTGAAGCAAAAACTGACAACTAAAAGGAGAAATAGGTAAATATGCAATTATATTTGAAGATTTTAACACTCTTCCTTGTCATTAATTGATAGAACTAACAGAAAATCAGGAAGGATATAGAACTAAACTATACCACAACCAGCTGGAGCTAAATTAGATTTATGAGGCATTCCACCCAACAACAGCAGACTATACATTCATTTCAAGTTCATATGCAATATTCACCAAGATAGACCGTATGCTGATCACAAAACAAGCCTTAATAAATTAAAACAATCTTAATCAATGTATGTTCTCTGAACATAATGGAATTAGACTAACAATAAATAACAAAAAGGGAAAGGAAAATCTCCCAACATTTGGAAATTAAGCAACACACTACTAAATACCATAGATCAAAGAGGAAGACTATAGGAAAATTAGAAAATATTTTGAACTGAATGATAATGGAAATACAACTTATCAAAATTTGTGGAATTCCACTACAGCAGACCTTAGAAAGCAATATATATATACATATATATATACACATATATATACATAGACACACACACACACACATATATCATCAAATGCTTATATTAGAAGGGAAGACAGGTCTAAAATCAATAACCTAAGCTTCCATGATAAGGAAAAAAAGAGCAAAATAAACCTAAAGAAAGCAAATGGAAGTAAATAATAAAGATAAGGGTAGAAATCAATGAAATTGGAAACAAAAACAATGAAACCAAAGCTGGTCCTTTGAAAAGATGAATAAAGTGGATAAACCTTTAACAAGATGGTAAAGAAGATAAAAGAGAAGACATGAATTATTATTTAAATTAGGTGACTGCAAAGGAAATATTGAAAATTCTAACTTGTCTTGGTCTCGTTGGAAACCACAGGTCATCTTCTTCAAGAAAAAAATATTTGGAAATCTCTTGTTTCTCAAAGGTAGCCAAAGAATGCAGTCATTGTCTTGGGGTTAGAGAATAACAGACCCTTCTTGTTTCCAAGTTGCTGTTCCCTAAGATCCCTGGGAACAAAACTGGCAAGGAGTGGATTAATTTTTACAAGCTCCTGGAAGACCTGGGGACAAGATTATACACTAGAAAACAGCACCACATTTTAAGGTTAGGCAGATTGTATCCTGCACAAGGTGCTTATCAGGGGTGGTGAGTTGGAGCTGAAATCTAGGACTTGTTCACTTAGCCTTCCGTGGGCTATACACACAAGGGAAAAGGAGTATTATTTTGCTAATTCTCACAAGGGGACCACCTAACCACTAAGAGGTCTGCAGGTCCCAGAGGGAATGCTCACTGGCCCATCTCATGGGAAATCTGGTTTAGAAGCAGTCTATGAGAAGTTACCCCACTGGACCAGCCACATTGGCACGGGTGATAATGACTGATTTGATAAATTATGGCTAAAAATGAATATGTGGACTAAAAGTGTGGTATTTCAGAGCCCAAGCACAAGCCCTGACACAGAAGGGCAGTGCCTTAGTCCTGGCATCTCTGGAGAGTGCCCCGCAGTACGTGGAGAACTGAGCTGGAAGAGTAGCACAGACATGAACAAACAATACTCCAGCTTCTCTCATATAGGAGAAACCTTGTAACTGCACCTCTTGTACTGAGTAAAACTTTGGGATATGTGAACCATTTAAAAGTGGAGTAGGGGAATTGTGAAGGTATTTAATAATAATTATGGGAAAATTAATTGAAAAAATTGAGAGAAGCAGCCCTGCCCTGATCAAGATGGTGGAATGAAAAGCTTCAGGACTCCATTTTCCAAGAAGCTTTGAACAACCCACAAGAGCTTGGAGAAACATCTTTCTCAAAGCTCCAGTAAAGAGTTAAAAGACTGTAGTAACAGGGCAAGGAATAAATCAAGAAAAAGGCTGCTTAAAAGCAATAGGATACCCTGGAAGCCAGGTTCAGTGTAGAGTCAGATAATACTCCTAGTGTAGACCCCTGGAACCTGTTCCAGAAAGAACAGAGTAACCATTGTGCACATACTGGAAGACTGTATGTATGGCATAATCTGTGTGGTAGAGGTCTGAGGGACTGGCTACCCCAGAACTTGCATTGCATTTAGAGGGCAGCTCACAGAGCTCTCCTACAGAATGCTGTGGGAGAGAAGTCAAGTGGATCCCTGGGCAAGAGACTACTGGCTACAATATATGCAGTGCAGTGACCAGCCCATAAGGAAATTGTTTCCTAGGGAAGAGGAAACATTCTTAACCTGTAAATGGAGGAATCCCTAAGACCAAAAGTGCATGCCCAAGATGAGAGGAATAGGTGGCAAGGACCAGGGAGACCCCTATGCTTCAGCCTTGAGTTATTCTCTAAATTCATTGTATGGACAAGCCCAGTAGAGCACTCCCATGGGTCAATTTACAAAGATTGGGAAAGGTATTTTCTTTTTTTCCTTCTTTTTGCTTTTGCTAGTTCCTGGCATTCAAGGAAAACCCAGTCATAATGCAAGCTTGATGTAAGCTCAAGAAACAAAAGACCTCAGAGTCTAGATTTCAGCATTAACATTTTAAAATATCAAATTGTCCAGGACTCATAAAGACAAAATGTAGAGTTACCATGGCAGATTACCAGCCATGGGAGAAGGGACAATGGGAATTAATGCAAAATGAGTGTTAGGTTTCTGTTTGGGGTGAAGGGAAAGTTCTAGTAATGCACAGACCCTTAGGATTTTGGAGCAAAGCTCTGCCATCCTCTGCAGATAACTACTTCCTTTTGAGAAACAGCTTTTGGTCTGCTACTGGGCCTTGGTAGACACTGGACAATTATCCATGGACTACCAAGTTATCATGCTACCTGAGTTGGCCATCATGATCTAGATGTTGTCTGACCTACCAGATCATAAAGTTGTGGATGCACAACAGCACTCCATCATCAAATGAAAGTGGTATATGCGAGATCAGCTTTAAACAGGCCCTGAAGGCACAAGGAAGTTACACAAGGAAGGGTCCCAAGTACCCATGACCTCCACTCTTGCCATGTTACCTTCTCCTTCCCAGCCCAGCTATTGCCATATGAGGAGTTCTCTATGATCAGTTGACTGAGGACGAGAAAGCTTGGTTCTGGTTTACTGATGGTTCTGCACAATATACAGGTACCACCTGAAAATGGACAACTGCAGCACCACAGCCCTTTTCTGGGACTCTTCTGAAAGACAATGATGAAGAGAAATCCTCCCAGTAGGCAAAACATTGAGCAGTGCACCTGGTTGCACATTTTGCTTAGAAGGACAACTAACAGGAGGTGCATTTATATACTGATTCATGGTCTGTAGTCAATGGTTTGGCCTGATGGTCAATGATTTGTAAGTACATTATTAGAAAACTAGTAACAAAAAGATCTGGGGGGAGAGGTATGTGGATAGACCATTCTGAATAGGCAAAAAGTAAGAAGATATTTGTGTCCCATGTGAATTCTCAGCAGAGGGGGATTTTAACAGTCAAGTGGGTAGGATGAACTGTTCTTTGGGTATTAGTTGGACACTCTCCCTAGCCTGTCATGGCCCAAGGGGCTCATAAACAAAGTGACCATGGAAGTAGGGATGGATGTTATGCATGGACTTATGTGGACTTCCACTTACCAAGATTGACTCGGCTACACCTACTATGGAGTGCTCAGCCTAACAGCAGCATATACCAAAACTCAGTCCCTGCCATGACACTATTACACAAAGTGATTAGCCTGCTACCTGGGGGTAGGTTGATTCTATTAGGCCATTTCCATTATGGAAGAGTCAGCGTATGGTGAAAATGGATTTGTCTTACTTGTACACAATGCTTCTGCCAAAACTATCATCCAGAATGCTTTATCCACCATCATTGTATTCCATCATGTCATTTTTTCTGATGAAGGAGCCCACTTCAGAGCAAACAAAATGCAGGAATGGACACAAGGTCATGAAATTCATGGATCGTACCATGTTCTCCATCATCCTGAAGCAAATGGATTGAAAGAATCACTGTGAAATTACTTTTTGAAAACTCTGTGGTGCCAACTGGGTGGCAATACCAGTGCATAGTTGGGGCAATGTTCTCCAAGAGGCTGTATATGCTCTGAATCACTTCAAGGCCTAAAGAGGAGAACAGATGATTTTAGCAATCAAAAAGAATTTCTATCTCTACTTCAGTCAGCCAGTTGGATTAATTCCTGAGGAATTCATCAAAATTTTCATCAGAATTCCCAGGAGGCAGCCTGTCCTACAGAAATCGGATTACAACTCCCAACAGTTGTGTGAGCCAATTCCTATAATAAAGTTCATAATATTTACACACACACACACACACACACACACATATCCTGGTAGTTCCATTTATCTGGAGAACCTTGATTAATACACTTATCCTAAATTAAAAGATGCAAGTAAGTTGAAAGTGAAAGATGGGGGGGAAATGTACCATGCAAATAGTAACAAAAAGAGAGCTGGGATAACTTTGAACCAAAAATTGTTAAAAGTGACAAAGAAGGTAAAATTGACCCTCTAATAAGGGGTCAATTCAACAAGAAGACAAAACAATCTTAAATATATAAGCATCTAATGACAGAGCACCAAAATATATGAAGCAAATATTGACAGATTTGAAGGGAGAAAGAGATGGTTCTAAATTAATAATAGAAGGCTTCCTACACCACTTTCAATAAGATATGTAAGGAAAGATAAGACAGAAGCTATATAAGGAAACAGATATGAACTATACTCTAAACAAACTGAGTCTAGCAGACATATACAGAACACTTCACCCAATGCAGTAGCATTCCCAAACTTCTCTAGTACATGTGGGTCATTCTCCAGGATAGACCATATGTTAGGTCACAAAACAAGCCTCAATAAATTCAAAAATAATGAAATCATACATTGTATCTTCGCCAACTAAAATGGAATAAATCTTGAAATTAATAACAGAGGGAGAGCTGGAAAGTTCACAAATATGTGTCAATTAAACAATGCACTTTTAAACAACCAATGAGTCAAAGAAGAAATCACAAGGGAAATTAGGAAATATCTTGAGGTGAAATAAAACAAAAACATAACACACCAAAACTTATGAGATGCAGAAAAGGCAGTGCTGCTAGAGAGAAATTTATAATGTAAGCTCGAAATGCTTACTTTAAAAAAGAAGAAAGATCTCAAATCAGAGACCTAAACTCACAAGTGGAAGAGCTAGGAAAAGAAGAGGAAATTAAGTCAAGTGAGCAGAAAGAAAGAAATAACAAAAATTAGAATAGATATAAATGAAATATAGAGAACAATTAAAAAAAACAGTATAGAGAATCAATGAAAACAAAAGTTGGTTTTAGAAATGATCAATAAAATCAACAAATTTCACCTAGATTGACAAAGAAAAATAGCGAGAGAACACAAATAATTAAAATCAGAAATGAAAGTAGGCACATTTCTACCAACCCCATAGAAATAAAAAAGATTGTAAGAGGATACTATGAACAATTGTATGCCAACATATTAGATAACCTAGATGAAATCGACAAATTCCTAGAAACACATAAGCCACCTACACTGACTGAAGAAGAAATAGAAGATATCAACAGACCAAGAACAAGTAATCAAAAACCTCCCAACGAAATGCCGAGTTCCATATGGCTTCACTGGTGATTTTTACCAAACATTCCAAAAATAATTAACACTAATCCTGCTCAAACTCTTGCAAAAAAATTGAAGAGCAGGGAACACTTCCTAATTCATTCAATGAGACCAACATTACCCTAATGACAAAGCCAGATAAAGATACCATAAGCAAAGAAATGTACAGACTATTATAGCTTATGAATATAGATGCAAAAATACTCAACAAAACCAAATCAGCATGTTAAAAGAATTATACACCATGATCAAGTGGGATTTATCCCAGGTGTGTAACAGTGGTCCAACATAAGAAAACCAATATGATACATCAAATTAAAAGGACAAAGGGAAATAAAACATGATCATGTCAATTTATGCAGATAAAGCATTTGGAAATATCCAGCACTCCTTCTTGATAAACACACTCAGAAAACTATGAAAAGAAAGAAACTTCCTTAACTTGATAAAGCGCAAATATAAAAAACCCAAAGCTAATATCTTACACCCATGGTGATAGCCTGAAAGCTTTTCCCCTAATACTGGAACAAGAAAGGATGCCCACTGTCACCACTGTTACTCAACAATGTACTGCAAATTCTAGACAGAGCAATTAGGTAAGAAGAAGAAATGAAAGGAATCCAAACTGGAAAGGAAGAAGTAAAGCATACCCTATTTGCATATGACATGATCCTATATATAGAAAATCCTGAAAAATCCACAACAAATCTACTAGAGCTAATAAATAAATTTAGCAAAGTGGCAGGGTACAAGATTAACAAGCAAAATTCAGCAGTGTTTCTATAAACTAATAATGAATAATCCAAAAGGAAATCAAGAAAAATCCATTTACAATAGCAACCAAAACAATCAAATATCTAAAATTAAATTTAACCAAGGAAGTGAAGGGATTATACCTAGAAAACTACAAAACATTGTTAAAAGACATCAAAGAAAACCTACATAAATGGAAGGATATTCCATTGTCATGGATTAAAAGACTAAATATTCTTAAGATGTTAGTTCTACCAAAACAATTTACAGATTCAATACAAACACAATCAAAATTCCAACAGCCTTCTTCACAGAAATGGAAAAGCCAATCATCTCATTTATGTTAAAAGGTAAGGGACCCTGAAAAGCCAAAAACATTTTGAAAGTGGAGAACCAAGTTGGAGAACTCACATATTCTGATTTTAAAACTTATTACAAAACTATAGTAATCAAAACAGTATAATGTTGGCACAAGACAGACATTAGACAAATAGAATTGAATTGAAAGTTCAGAAATAAACCCGCACATCTATGGCCAATTGATTTTTGACAAGGGTGCCAAGTCCATTTGATTTGGGAAGAATAGTATCTTCAACAAATGGTGCTGGGCAAATTAGATATCCATATGCAAAATAATGAAGCCCACATGTAAAAATTAACTCGAAATTAACAAAGACCTAAATATAAGGACCAAAACTATAAAACTCCTCAAAGGAAACATAAGGAAGCATCTTCAAGACCTTCTGTTAGGCAATGGTTTCCTAGGCTTTATATCAAAAATATGAACAACAAAAGGAAAAAAAATAGATAAATGAGACTTCATCAAAATTAAAAATTTTTATGCATGAAAAGACTTCACTAGGAAAGTAGAAAAGACAACCTACACAATGGGAGAAACTATTTGGAAACCACAAAACTGATAAGAGTTTAATATTCAGAATATATAAAGAAATCCTGCAACTCAACAACAAAAAGAAAAGCAACCCAATTTTTAAATGGGTAAAAGACTTGAATAGACATTTTCAAAGAAGAAATACAAATGGGCATTAAGTCATCAGATGCTCATCATCATTAGCCATTAGGGAAATTCAAATCAAAGCCACAATGACACAGTCACTAAAATAGCTATTATTTTTAAAATGTAAAAGTATAAGTGCTGGAAGGGTGTGGAGAAATAACAACACTAATTAGTTTTTGGTGGAGATGAAAAATGGTGCAGCTGCTGTGGAGAACAGTTTGGTAGTTCCTTAGAAAGTTAAAGAATTACCATATGATCCAGCAATCCCACTTGCAGGTAAATATGCAAAAAGAACTGAAGGCTGAGACTTAAATAGATATTTGCACTACAATGTTCATAGCATCATTATTCAGAATTGCCAAAAGATGGAAGCAACCCAAGTCCATCAACTGATGAATGGGAAAACAAAATGTGGTATATACATATGTTGTAATATCATTCATCCGTAAAAAGGTATGAAGTTCTCATACATGTCACAATGTGGATGAACCTAGAAGACATCAAGTTGACTGAAAAAAGCCAGACACAAAAGGGAAAATACGTGATCTCACTTAAATGACACAACAAAAATAAGCACATTTATAGATTCAGAAACTAGAATTCAGGTTACCAGGGCCTGGGATGAGGGTAGGGAATAGGAGGTTAATACTTAATTGGTACAGAGTTTTTGTTTGGGTGATGGAAAAGTTTTGGTAATCGATGGTGGTGATGGTAACACAACATCGTGAATGCCATTAACACCACTGAATTATTTATCTGAATGTGGTTAAAGGGGGAAATCTTAAGTTGTATATATATACTACAAAAATGTTAAAAAGAAAAAAAAAAACCTATAGGTCTGAACAACACAATAAACCCTAATGTAACTATGAACTATAGTTAATACTATAATTATAATAATATTGTTTCATCAATTGTAACCAAGTTACCACACTAATGCAAAGTGATAATAATAGAGAAAATTGGGGGGGAGAGGCAACAAGGACTTCGTATTTTCTGCAAATCTATAACTTTGCTAATAAAAATTTTTAAAATAAAATAAAATAAAAAGATTTAAAAAGCTATATGTTATTTAGAAGAGAGACAAAATGACACAAATGATGAAAATCAAAGGAGCACAGTAAAGACATACAATACCAAATCAAACAAAGGTATTATAGGCAAAATAAAAATAGGCATGAAAAGCATCAAGTTTTTCAAAAAGGGATATTTCATATTAAGAAAAAAATGTAACTCCCATAAAGAATCAATAGTCATCAAGCAACAACAAGAAGCAAAATCCTATGGGTTTTTTTCTTTTTTTTTGCTTGTTTATTTAAAATATTGTTTTGTTCACTGACGTAAACATGAAATTTTCAAAGCATTTCCTGCCAATTTCTAAAATTTAACTTAAATTCTATATACTTAATATAAGTTTATTTTCCATTCTAGAAAGACTGGTGAATGGAGTGCGTTGGGCCCTGAGGTTTTGGTTTTCTATACCTGAACCATTTTTACTCTGATTGATTACAGGCAAAACACTGTATCTTCAATGCTACTATTTGCTCAAATCCCAGAGAAGTGCAGCAGAGGAGCCATTTCCAGTTGCCATGTGAGGGCTGTGGTAGATGCTCAGAGAGAATTGGACCATGACAAGCACAGAATGATGCTACTAGGACCAAGGATCAAGGGACATGGTGACCACCTCAGTGGATGTCAATGAGGATAATAATGCTAACATTTTATTATTTGCTATTGTGGTCCAGTTCAAAGCCTTGTTACATTTATTAACTCATTTAAGCACACAGAATAACTCTATGAGGTAGGTTACAATTATTAACCTCATTCTATAAATGAAAACTGACACCACAGAGGAGTTGAAATCTTCCCAAAGTTCAAACAGCAGGTGAGCAGCAGAACTAGGTCTCAAAACCAGAAGTCAGAGCCATGTTCCTTACTTAGTATGCTCTACTTTTCAAATAGATAAGAAGAAAATCCTGTGACCCCTTTATCTTCCTATGAGAACATTCTGATGACCTCAGGCTGTGAGTCCTAACATTAAATCAGAGTTTGTTGTATTAAACTTAGAAGCAGGGAAGTCACTCGATTTATGAAATAGAAAATATGTACAACTCAACACTTCAAAAACAATTCATGGATTATGTGCTTCCTACTCTGGAGAAGTGGTATTTGTCTTCTTTTCCCACAACACAAAAGTTCAGTCTCATCCAAGTCAGAGAAACAAACTTTGATTTTGCTTCTTCAGTCTTTTTTATGCTATAATCATTTTAGATTTTTTATAATATTTATGGATTCTTAAAAACTGTCTTTTAATGAATGGTCAAAAAGTTCTGAAAATTTTATAAGAAACATTTTGTTAATTTAAACAAATTTAATTTACATTGATTAATATTCAACTGTACTTATTCCTATTATAGTTTATTTTTCCTATTAAAGAATAAAAGTATTAAAGTACAAAATCTTGTTGCCCAAATCATAATATTTTTGTCTTCATTATTCATTTTCCTCTCAAGAAAAATAGTTTTGACTTCCTACTAGCTTTCTATCAAATAAGTCTTAAAAGGGATCTTTTTTATATATACTTCCATTTGCCTTTTCTATTTTTTCCAGCATACATATTTCTTTGTTTTTCTCCCTAATCATTTCTCTAATCTCATTTCACTAGGCCACTGTAGAGTGACATTATTTTCTTATACTAAATATAAAAATGAATGACTATGACTGAAAATATTTGTGTGAAACCAAATGATGTTACTAAAACCAATTCATTTTTACTAATATAGATAGCTGCTAAACTCAAAAGATTAGAAAAATATAGAAAGAATGATATGGATATCATATTCAGAAGGTCACAGAAATGGCTGATAATGTATGCTGCTTTTGAATATTTGCATGTCGAACATTAAACAGGTTGTTATAAAATAATAGATGGGACCAAGGTGGCAAAATATGAAATAAACTGTGCAACCAGGAAACTTAACATTCACATAACTTTCACTCATGAAATTTCAGATTACTTTTTAAAACAAATTAAATATTTTACTGATTTTGGATTTTGAGCTTTGTAATGGAGTAAAAATATCCTAAAAATTAAGTTAAGCTAGGAATATGAAACAGGGCTAAGAGTTGGCTGCCTTTCACACACAAGATGCACTGCAGATCAATGATTGGGAAGGGTCTTTACTTTTAGGATTTTTTATTTAGTAGTGAAGACGAAGTTAAACTCGCCTAATGCTCATCCTTTTCTCTACTATACCCTTTGAGACCAAAGGCGTGTTTTATGGGTGTGCTGATTTAGGTTAGAGTACAAACTGGGGTTATGAAATAAGACAAAGCTAATTGGTCCACACAGGGATTGATCTTATGACCCTGACCTCATTAGCACCCTGTACTTAACAACTGAGCTAATCAAGCAGAGACAAGTGATTCATCAATCAAACAAACAGCCCATTATTGAATAGCAACACATGTCAAGCACTCAGCCAGAAGTTGTGGTGAATACAAAGAAGGATAAAGCATAGTCTCTGCTATACAGGTACTTACAATCAATTAGCAGAAATTAGATACAGGTACATAGCAACAGAAACTTAGTAACAGCAATAATAATAATAACAAATAAGCCAAGTGATTAGGAAAGAAAGTGCTGGGTTCAGAGAAAGAAATGCTAAATACAGATGACAGTGAGTCCTTGAACTTTCTGAGTAAAGATGTGACATGACAGATTAGGGATTTTTGAAAGACAAAGACAAAGCTTCTAATGGTTCACATGTTGGAGTGGTGAATGCAGCAACTCGGGTATGAAGTTGGTTTTACTGAGGAGAAAAAATGATAACTTTAAAAAGCATCGCTAAGCAAGTATCAAAAGGATGTAAAAACAAATCAAATCTAAGATGGTGATGAAAAAGTGGTTTCTAGATTTTAAAACATGATCTTGGGTAGGTATCAAAAGTGGAAATAAAAAGTTAGTGGGTAGCAACTTTAGGAAAGAAGATATAATGGCAATTTTATTTTAAACTGCAATTAAATACACATTTAATAAGATCTCCAATGAGAAAGGCACTATATGGGAAATGAATATAACAGTGGAACATCCAAACAGATGTTGGGGTTGAGAGAACAGCCAAGCTTGGTAGGCATCTGGACACACAAAAACAGAGCATAATAGGGTGACGGTTATGGAGATGCAGTTTATGTTGGCAAATATCCATTGAATTAAATACCATTGGTATTATAGTTAAGGCAAATTTTACTAATAGTAAAGTAACCAACAATTGTGGGGAGCATAAAGAGAGGGAAATACCTGCAACTCTTTTATGAACTTAGTATAACCTTAATACAAACTGGAAAAATAAAGCACAAGAAATGAAATTCATAAACTAATATCACCTATTATGAATAAAATCCTGAATTAAATATTAGTAGTTCTAGCAATGATTTAAAACATATGCACAAGATAATATATATCACAGGAAAGCAAAGATGATTTACATTACAAAACTTGTTTAATACAATTCACCACATTAAGAAATTAGAAAAGAAAAACAATACACATATGCTGATAAATGCAGAGAAAGCATTTTTCTGTCATCCAATATAAGTTCATAAATAAAATAAACCTTAAAAAGTGGAAATAAACATACCTTTACCTAATAAACAATATCTATCAAAACCCCACAGCAAATATTATATTTAATGATGAAAATTTAGATGCAATCTTTTGAAATCAGAAAAAGACAAGATGCCTACTATCTCTACTTTGACTTGATATTTTACTGGAGATCTCATCCAATATAATAAGAAAAAGAAATAAAAGATATAAGAATTAACATGAAAAAACTAAATTGCCATTGCTCATGGAGGAAATGATTACATTTCATCCTAATTTTTCCCATTTATACCTGTGTATATAATTAATTAGTTAATGCTACCATATATAATAGAGCCTACCATATATTACACACCCACTAAATATATGTTGAATGAATGAAATAATTGATTAATTAATTACACAGATGAATACTAGATCCAATAAAAGAGCTGACCAAGTTGGTTGGACTAACCAAAAATTAAGAGGGTTCTTACATGTCAACAACAGCCACAAAAAAAAACACTCTAATTAACCATAGCAAAAAAATATGTGAAGCATTATTAATAAATATTTTAAATGTTGCAATTTTTCTACAAAGAAAACATATTGAAGGACAAAAAATAAAACCTAAATAAGATACATGCATGGCATTGTTAAGATTTAATATTGTAAAGATAAAAATTCACATCACCAAATTTAATTATAAATTAAATGCAATTTCAATCAATATGGGATTTTGTCTTACCAAGATACTCCTAACACTTATATGAAAGATTGAATAGTGTTTGCTTATAAAAAGTATACGTAGGAAGGACAAGCACTTCATTCCCGTGGGACCCACGGGGGAGGTGCCCACAGCTCTGGGACTACTTGGGCCATATCTACATTGAAGGAAAAAAAAATGAATGACCCCTCTCTACCCTATTCTGGAGGGAAATCCAAAAGAGTGATTATCAGGTTGCGAGTGAAAACTGAAAAGAAGACGGTTGCCAGTTGAGCTATTGACAATGCAGTCACTGGAGTTAGTGAACTTGAAATATGTATTTATAGAATTCATCTGGAAGAGTAAGCCCTGCTACGTACATCCCAGGAAAAGCTGTTCAGAGATGTGATGCTGGAAAATATCAGTCATCTGGATTCAGTGGGGCATCTGATCTCCAAATCAGGTGTATGTTCCCACTTGGAGCAAGGAGAGGAACTGTGGAAAGAAGGAATTGGATTTTCTAACCCCAGAATTCAGGCAGGGGAAATGGTCTTTAAAAAAAGAAACACTATCCTTGCAACTAACTGCAGAGAAGACACAACCACCAGCATCTCATTGATTCAGAGTGACTCAACAAGTGTTATCTCACGAGGGATAGAAACCCGACTTCAGCAATATCATTAGAAAAGTCCTCAGTGATCAGTCATCTGTTAAGAAACAAAAACAAATGTGCACTAGAAACAAATCATATGAATGATGTCTAATTGATAAATCCTTTACTCAAAGCTCTGGCCTTACACATTAAAATGGAACTCACACTGGAGAGGAACCATATGAATGCCACCTAAGTGGGAAAGCCTTTACCCATTATTCTATCTTTAGACAACATGAGAGGTGTCACACTGGACAGAACCCTATGAATGTCTTCTACGTGGGAAAGTCTTCACTTGCTGTTCTAACCTGAAACATCATGAGAGAACTCACTAGAGAGAAACGGAATGAATGTCATCTATGTGGGAAAGCCTTTGTTCTTTGTTATTGCCTTAGAGTACATGAATGAACTCAAACTGGAGAGAAACTGTATGTGGTGGTACAATGCCCACACCCCCTCCTGAAAGCCCATAACACACCTGATTTAGCCAAGGACAAAGGTCAAGAAAACAAACAATCTCCCTGGAGAGGAGAAGGATGTAAAAACAGCATTGACTGTATCTTAGTTTTAAACACTAACCTTAGTAAAACATCAGGTTTTAGGCACCTTTAATGATCATACTAGATACCCAATGTCCTCATACTACATGGAGTGTCTTTGTTCTGAAATCATATTTTGCCCATGCATTTCTGTTCCAGCTGGCCACCAACAAACTTTTCCTGTTCATAAGTCCCAATAAACCCATGTCTGTTTCTATGCCAGGCGTTTTTTGGTCTAGCAGCCACCCCATCCCAGACTCTGCATGAGTTTGGTCCGGGCCCAAACACAATATGAATGCCATCTATGTTGCAAAGCCTTAACTCAGTGTTCTAACCTGACACAACATAAGAGAACTCATTCTGGAGAGAAGCCATATGAATGTTATCTTTGTGGGAGAACCTTCAGTTATCATTCCACCTTTAGAAAATATGAGAAAACTCAACTCTGGAGAGATACCATAAGAATATCATCTATGTGTGGAAACTTTAGTTTATTTCTGTAGCCTTAGAGAACATGATAGAACCCAAATTGGAGAGAAGCCTATGAATGCCATATATGTGAAAGACTTCAGTCAATATTCTGACCTTAGATGACATGAAAGAACTCACAGTATAAATGTTTTGTATATAGAAGAGATTTCAGCTCTAGAGTTAACCTTCAAACACGCTAGAAAACTCACACACTAAGAAAAGACTGCAATCAATCTGGTAGAGATTTTAGTAATCTCGGCTACTGCATCTATCTAAGACAATTTTTACTGGACAGGATCAATGTTAATGTCACCTAAGCAAAAAAAAGTCTTTAGTAGATGGTCTGATAATATACAACATGAGAGAACTCATATATCACACAAAATCATTTATTCTTACAGCAACACTTGGAGGGAAAGTGTGAATTCGTGCTGTATAAAACTCTTATCAGTATCATGAATGAGGGGCTGTCATCAGTGATCACTAATTCCTTAGCATTAATATTCTTGTGCTGAGGAATCAACAATCATAAAGTCAATTTAGGAAAATCAGCTGGACTTCACATTAGAAAACTCATAGTATTACATAAAATACTTTATATGGACAGTTTAGCACTCAATTCAGCAAAGATTCATAATTTACTACTGAAATTATGTAGGATAACAGTGTGAAATTGTGAAGTGTCATTGGTATTATACTGAATGATGAATTTTGTAAGAAGTAATATGAAGTGAGATTAATTCCACAGATTAGTACTCTCATATTTGTAAGCAACAAATATTGCTGCTAAAAATCTAATATCTTGGCAATGTACTAGTTTTGTTTTTGCACACTTCTAAACAAAAATATTCGAATCAATCAGAAAATAACTTTGAATGTTAGCTCAAACACTTAGAATATAAAATTATGATTCTTAACTCTTATCTTAGTATTATACATGTTCATGGCAAGAACGAAAACAAACTTGGATAAATAAACACCCTTTAGAAGTAGAGTCTTATGGGATGTAAATACTCCTCTTTTAAAATACCATTTTATAGTGCCATCAAAATTTAGAAAATAATTTAAACTGAAAATATTTTAAATAAAATCAAACACATTTAAAAATATATGCTATAGCTAGACTGCCTGTGTCCAAACCATGACTTAATGACCTATTAGCTGTGTTACTGGGGATATGTTACAATCAGGTACTGAATCTCCTCATCTGGTAATAAATAGTGTCTGTTAAAGGGATTGTGAGGGCCATTCTTGGACATTTATTCTTGTTTACAAAAACTAACTTTATTAAATATGATTATGCTCTAAGCACCCTACATTTATAAAAAGAAAAAAGTTCTCTGCTCACAAAGAATTTATATTCTGCCAGGTGTTAGGAGGGGTGGGCAGGCATTAAAAATATAAGAATAGAAATAAGAATAAATATGGTACTTTGGAATATAATACATACTTAATCTGATTTATACTTTAGAAAAATCACTCTGGCTATTGCCTGCCCCCAAAAGGAGGACAATTGTACAGAAAGACCCCTTAGCAGGTCATTGCAGTGATTCAGGCAAGAGTTTGAACTAGAATTATAGCAGTGAAAATAGTGAAAAGTGGTCACATTCAGTGTGTGTGTGTGTGTGTGTGTGTGTGTGTGTGTGTGTGGTATAACCAACAGGGATTATTGTTTGATTTGTTGTGGAATATGAAACAAAGAAAGAGGTAAACAGAATATTTGGACCTGAGAAACTAGACAGATGTTTCTGTCACCTGTTAAAATGGGAAATGCTGAGTGAGGGATGAATGGGGACAGAGGGAAACAAAACTGGAGATTGTATCCATAGTTCTTATTTTGCTAACTTAAATTTGAGATGTTGATGTTGAGTAAGATGTTGGATATGCATTTGGTATTCATCAGAGAGAATAGAGCTAAAAACAAAAATTTGGGATCCATCACCACATGGATATTTTATGTGGAACCAGATGCTGTTCCACACTGGTGCTCTGGTAGAATTTCCTGGGATTCCTTTTGCTGGTTCAGCTGGGGTGCTCATCCCCCAACTGCTACAGGTACTTCAGCTAATGACTCACATCTGCATTCCCTTGGGCAGTTGTAGCCACCTTATCCAAAAATGCCTAGGAGATATGCAGAGTCCCCGATCACTGCTTGTGGCCAATGACTGACAAGGGTAGGGTTAAAAAAAAAAAAATCCCATGACCTTGCTTTAAAGTACAACTTACTTTGTTGTTGCAATTTATCTCCAAAGCTCACCTTGGGATCAGGCAAAACTAGATTTCAACTGAATTCACATTTTTGCAAACTTCTTTACCTTCCCTATCCTCTTTCTCTCTTCCTCTCACTGATTTTTCCTGTGAGCATTCTCTCAAAACTCAGGTGCCCAGAAATACCAGACTCAGGCTCTATTTCTAAATAACCTGACCTAAGGCAGAGGTTAAGTTATAGTACTAAAGATGGCATAAATAAATCATGAAGATAAAAAGAAAAGATGAAAAATGATGGAATCCTGGTGCACCAACACCTTATAAGTCTAGGGGATACGGAAGAGCTAGAAAAGAAAATGGAGAAGTAGTAGTCAATGAGTTAGGAATAAAAAAAGAGCAGTAAAATTGTTGGAAACTGGAAAAATAAAGTATTTCAAGAAGGAGACTGTGATCAACCATGTTAAGTACTACTGAGATGTTCACTAATATAATGACAGAAGATAAATCATTGCCTTAGTCAGTGCTGATGATGACTGTAATAAGAGGTATTTCAATGTAGTGGTGATAGAGTAAAATCCCAGTAAGTGTGGATTAATGAGAAAATGGGAGGTGAGGAAGCAGAAACAGTGAGTATAGAAACTGTTTTGAGGAATATTGCTGTGAATATAGAAAAATTGGATGGTGTACCTGAAGGAGGGCTTGGGGATTAAGGAAGGGACTTCGTGTAAGAGATGATATTAAGTTATGTCTATATGCCCATGGGAATGATCTAAAAGGGGGAAACCAATGGAGGTCCAGTAAATAAATTGATGATGCAAGAGAGAAATAAGAAAATTGCAGGATCAAAGTCCTTATGGAAGCAAAAGACAGCACACATAGAGGGAATGGCCTTACATATAGGACGTTTGTGTGGGTTACAATGCAGGTATGATGGTCGAATTACAGTTAGGAAATTATTACAATAATTTTCTCCATCATGTATGAAACAAGGAAATTAGTTAAGAATGAGGTGAGAAGTGATATTGGAGAAGGTCTGAAATAGCCAATTCTGAGAGTAGAAGGGCAAATTTTCTGCAGACACTAGTATGATAACCTAGATAAATTGAATAGCTATTTGACAAAGATTTGTAGTATTAAATATAAGTCCAGTCAGCATTGTTATGAGATTTGGTGTTGCAGTGTCTGGGACCTGAGGTCTCACTGGGGATGGAGAAATAATACAAAAAAGAGAAAAAAACATCTGAAGACCTTGGTTATTGATATATAGCATTCACAAATCATTCCTAAAACAAGCAAATGTAGAATTTGATAGTTTTAATTAAACAATAAACATTTACTGGACAACATTCTAATTTAATTCTATGGATCAAATTTTCATGTATAATTTCAGATATTCATACTGAACTTGGAGGATCTCCCAAGAGCCAGGATTAGAACATAAAATTGTTGACACATTCAAAGCTCTTAACTTCCTTGTTAGCATCCTTTTCTATTGCCTGTTTGGCAACCTTCTAGAAGCAGCATCTTCATTTAAAGTTGAAGAATTACACTATGTGGGGTTGGCGAGAACAAATGTCTTCACTGCATACTCCAAGAGGGAGCCTTTGACCCAAGTATGGCCAGAAAGTATATTTCAACCTCCTGGCCACAGTGATTGACTCAATAATGGTTACATGATGCATGCAAGCCAAATAATTTTACAATTTTTATAATAGCTTTAATGATATATAATTCACAAAACATAAAATTCATCCTTTTAAAGTATAAAATTCAGTGGGCTTTAGTATATCCATACAGTTGTAAAACCATTTCCACTATCTAATTTTAGAGATTTTCATCACCCCAAAAATGAAACCCATACCAATTAGCTGTCACTCCCCATTTTCCCCTTTCCATAGACCCTGGTAACCACTGATCTTCTTTCTGCCTTGATAGACTTGCCTATTCCTGACATTTCATATAAATGGAATCATGTAATATGTGGCCTTTTATTATTGGCTCCTTTCACTTAGCAAAATGTTTTCAAGATCCATGTAGTAGCAAGTATATGCCCGTAAATCTTTATATTGGTCAATAAGATTTGATTGTATTGGTACACCATATGTTGACTATTCATCAATTGACAGACA